>NC_062270.1:1720000-2022500 GCF_916048215.2 Malus sylvestris | reverse complement strand
ACAACGCATGTTATTTATCATATTCAATTTGAATATAGCCAGTGCAGAACCAGAATTCGATTTGTCATTACAGTATATTAAAATTTTAACCGTGCAAGAAACATACGAAAATCTGAAATTCCGACTCAAATCAAAACAAAAACAAGTGGCTGGTTTATAGAGTGTAATGTTTATGATAAAAGGCGTTTTGTAAATATTATCTATTGAAAAAAATCAATTAAAACTAAAATTGTTTACTTAATCAACTGTAGTGAATAGATAGATGATTCATAATGTTTTTATTGAATCCGACAATCTGATTTTCTACAATTCGAAAACTAAACTAAGTGGGAAATATTCAAATATCACAACTCATAAGAGATTTCTCAAAATAAATAATAAGGAAACATATATATATATATATATTTGACATCATATTATTGTTCTTTTGTAAACATAACATCATTTTATTCTATAGAAAAAAAGTATTGACATCATCTTAGCTTTCCACCGTTTACTTTCTAAATACATTTTCACTAAAAAGCTACTTATCCATTTTGACAACAAAACCCAAAAAAAACTATTTATCTATCCATCCCTTAAAATATGTGACATTGTTGATCTTTGTGTTTATGGATAATATTTGTTTTGGTAACTGGTTTTTCAATTTAATCATTGTATTTTTAATGTAGTTTAGACTAATTAGTTATAACAATATACTCATTGTTGGAGCCAAAAAATGTCATACACCAATCCAACTAGTCCCAAGACCTAAGACCCATTTGTCATGCAAGCCTTCATTGAAGCCCAAACATATGCCGGGGTGCAAAATTGATAACAAAATACATTTACAAACAAGCCATGCCACAGTAATTAAGCCGGATATTCACATAAATCACGCCATGCTCATGCCTATTCATCACGCCAAGCTTCCTCATGCTAGTCACTATTCATGCCAAGCTCAAGTCACATATTCGGGACTTGTCAAGTGGATTGTAGTGTGCATGGTTCCGGAAGGTTATTGGGCCTACGTAGAATAGGGGTTATGGAAGACTTTGGGTTGCTTGGGGGTCCAAAGATCCAAGCTCATACCCATGCATCTCACGAAGGCAACGTTGAGAGAGAACTAGCCTAGTTTACCTCTTTTCCTAGCAAGTCAACCCTCCTAGGTAGGACTAAACTGGCTTACTGCATTAAATGTATGCTAAACCCAACAAGTCAAATGTTGACTTTTCCTTCTCAGCTTGCACAGATAACCAAAGCACAAAAGCCATGAAGCGCGCTTGATAAGACCTCAATCGACCTTAACTGTAATTGCAAGGAAAACTACAGCTTTCATTGGACAAGGACACTAATACAAATTCTTCACACCGACCTTGATTACAATTGATAGCTATATAGCCTATTTCTCAGCTCATCTAACCGACTTACAACAACAACAACTAAACATAGTTTACAATAACCAAACTAACAACTAACCAAGGTTAGACATATCAACAAACAATTAACCCATAGTAAAGAAAATACAAGTAAAAGTAACTAATATTTACAAACCAATGGAGGAATGCCATATGGCATCCTAACAGCGTTACTAGAAGTAACGCCTGCAAAAGGCCGGCCTGGGAAAGCTGCACCTAAAAAAGAAGCAGAATGCAGGTCTCAATAGTGTAAATACGTTTCACCAAAAGGGAAATAGTAGGAGGGCTAGGTAGAAAGGAAGGGGAAGACCAAATCACAAAGGGAGATTCCCTTGAAGCCTAGAGAAGAGCCCTTCACTTACATAAAGAGGGAGAAACCATTTGACCGAAGAGAACGCAGGGAGAACACCACCCAAAAAAAAAGCCTAGAGAATTCCATTTTAGCCCAGAAGCATTCTTCAAGCCTCAAGCATCATCATTCATGCAACCTTAATAACTCCTACAGCCTTCCATTAAACATCTCAACCGTTAGAAGCCGTACTATTATCCTAGGAAAGCCCAAATCATCCAACCAAGAATGCCATGCAACCATGCAAATCCCTTCTCTCTCATGTTAAATCGATAATCTTCTAGTTTCCACACCACGCTTCACTTAAGCAAGTCATTATCTTGATCAATCATGTTATCTTCGAGTCATTGATGTTAACGGGATATTTCATAAGATAAGCTAACTCTTTCGAGATATTCCGGGACTTGATACAAATCTGAACCAAAGGAGACACGAGGATGTTCTTAAAATCCAAGTCCACCTCGACCTAAAAGTCTCCTACCACTCGTCATTTTGCAATCAAATTGGAGTTCCCCCTATTAACAAATTAGACTATTTTGAAAAATCACTTGTCGAAGAAAAATAAGAGAAATCATTCTATTATTTTAGTTGATTATCACAAGGAACAAAGGAAATCTATGCCTTACTGATTCCTACGGAATACCCAAGTTGATAGAACAAAAAAGAATAAACTCTTGCTTTTACTTTAACGTCCAAAAACTCGCTGCGAATCTAGGCGTACAGAGATTTACAGGCTTTATCCTCCATCCCATACATTGAACTCACCACCCAAATTAACGTGATGGATGGACCCAATTAATCCCAATACAATGAGCCTAGTACCAAATCTTATGACCACTCTAAGATAATCCTAGTACATAGAACATTGTTAAAGTCAAATTATTTTCTAATGCACTGCATGGACTTCCTCGTGCATAAATTTTATCACGGTAATTCATATATGTGAGAGCTACTTTACCTGCATTAGGTACGTATACACGTGGCAAAAATACGGATAAAATGAAGCTTTCAAATGATAAGTAGCAAATTATAACTTTAATTCCACTATCGTAGATGACATTTTATCGCAATGATGGAAGTTAATTATGTCATGCACCTAATAACTAACAATTTAACTTGCTACCGCTATTGTTAGTTATATAAAAAATAAAAAATAAAAAAAACTGAAACCCACTACCCACCCTCCAATATTCCCCTCCTATACAAAGTAGCAAAACAGGATAAAGAGAACCATATTAAATTGCAAAACAGGATAAAGAGAATCATATTAAAACACTAAAATTGGCTTGTGATATCCGTCACCACACGACAGTTTGCTTCCCCAAAATCCAACTTCCATTTTACATAGTGCCCACAAATCCCTCTATTATCCAGCATATCCTCTTCCCAATGTTGCACTAATTTTTTTCTTAATTAATAATTATATAGATGCGATATATCAATCATATCATTCCCGATAAATTTGTATAGGGCTTAGTTTGTCATTAATTATGTTGAGTGACATAACTAACCACTTAAAACTCGTTGCGTTCTTATCATTAATTTTTCCTAATTATTATACATGAGAATAATTTTGTTCACTACTCTTAAGTGATGATAATTTTAACCACCCTCTTTATCACTGCCGTTTGATGAATTTAAATTTTCAATTGTTGGTATTGTCACTCAATACATAGTGAGGGCGAGCCTTGGTGAACGGAAATGTTGCTCTTTTGTGACCGAAATTTCACGGGTTCGAGTCATAGAAACAACCAATTTGCAAAGTAAAAGTAAGGTTGCGTACGATAGATATTCCCCTTACCCTCGTAATGCGGGGAACCTTGTTGGCTTGGAAGTAGTATTACTCAATATTGTTAAATGGCTAGTTAAGCTACACGTAAAATGATACATAATGTTGGACGTGGCTTCAATGCTAAGTAACACTCTATGGCTATTTTAACAGTTAAATTTCATTATCACAATGATTATATCTTCTATTTTCAATCTCAATTATTCATCTTCGGCTACTAATTATAAAAAAAAAAAATGCATGACTTGTATTATGGGTAATGGGAGACCAAATTTTTAAAACGAAGTTACAAACTAAATGACATGGTTGTTGATAATTGAATTATTAATGAGGTTTCGATTAACGTGTTTGTTTTTTATTAGTGACATGTCATTTAATTTACAAATTTAGTTTAAAAATTTGTTATCCTTAGCATTATTCGATGTACATGAAAACTTAATAAGAGAATATAATGAATAGGGTAATGCTAGAGAGACTAAATTTGCAAACTAAATGATGTGTCACCAATAGCAATAAGCACGTTTATCAACGTTTAAGTATTAAACCAATCATCAACTTTCATGTCCTTTAGTTTCCAAAACTTTGTGTACAAATTTAGTCTTCCATACATTACTCGTACAGTACTGAATATTGTACGCGTGTCCGACGTTTTCAATACAAATGAGTGACAACGTTCGTGAAATATAAAGACAGGAAATTCAGGAATATCTGAATCTTTGGATTGTAAATTCTCGGAGTCACCGAGGAAGTTGGGATTTTCGGAAGCAAAAGAAACAGTCATGGAGTTTTTTGTCTGTTTGTTGTTGGCGGGAAGAGGCTTCTGGGTTGATTTAAATATCTGAGAAAGTTGCAAGTAAAAAACAATGAGATCAGCAGCTTGCTTTTTTCTGCTTGGAAGAACGGCTTTTTACCATTTTTACATGCCATTTGGCATTCAACTGGATCAACTCAAATTGCCCAGGTGAGTCCTTTACATGGTGGTGGTGATTAACAATTATCTGGGTGTGGAAATTACAGTCTAGAGAGAGAGAGAGAGAGAGAGTTGGTAACTTCGTAGTATATATGAATGTGTCGGTGGGTGGGGAGCAGAGGAAATTTATGCTTAAGAAATGTTTGATCTTTGGTCAGAAAGAGAGTAGATTAGCTAAAGGAGTAGTGTGTTGTAATGTGTTGGCTGTATATTGTGAATTGGAGCGTAGAACTAGTTTCTGATGTTAAATGGGTGGGTAAAGATCGGTGCTTTCTTTCGATATTCCTTTCGTGTTTGTGTGTAATGTGTTGGCTATGTATATTGTGGAGTGGATTGGTGTACAACTGGTATGTGAGGCTAAAAGGGTGTGTGCAAATCTGTGCTTTCTTTCGATATTGTTTCCGCGTTTGTTTTCTGAACTTGAGGTGGTAATGGTGTTTCAGGGACTATTTCGTATAGTGAGTTGATCAAGCTGCAGCCTTTGGAAGGCGTAAACTATATATTCTACAATCTGTCCGTTTCTCACAAGTGCAAGGTATGTTTTCATTCACCTCTCTAGTCTTTGCCCTTGTGTCTGCATTTTTGCTATATGCAGAAGATAAGTAATTCGCTCGTATGTGATGTAACAACTATTGTGCTCTCTTATTCAACTCTTAAATGTATGAATAGCATGCTTTCAGCCTAGTTGCCATTTTTACTCGAATTTTAACTATTCTACAGTTCAAATGGATAGAGGCACATGGAGCTTTACAGTCTTATAGACTAGGCAATTAGCACTTGGGGTAACCTTCTGTGTTTGTCACCAAAAGTCGGCTCTTTACATCAATTTGTACTCTATTGAGTTTGACGGAGAATTTTCAGAAACATAGTATAACTAATTTTTGTACCAATGTATGAAATTTGAATACTTGCAATTGATTGCTTAGACAGTGTCTAAATCCAGGAACAACAACTTGGTTTTCCCCTCTTTTCTTTTCATAATCGACCCTTCCATTTTCTACTTTCCATCCAATCTTCTCACGAAAATGACCTGTTCTTATTTCCAAAAGTCAGATTGTTACATCAGTTCATACTCTATTGAGTCTGACAGAGAATTTTCGAAGCACATGGTGCTGTGTTTATGCATGAAATGTGAAACTTACATAACATATTCTACTTTGTGAAATAATAAATGGTGTAAGCCAAGATGTTCTATTCATTCATTGTTGTATGCATTGTTGGACTATCTGCACGGGAAATCTTGTATGAGTTATAAAAACTAAGAATATGTACCTAGCTCCAATTTCAGCCTTCTAGACTTTGAGCTTCATTTGAAATATCAGGTTTTTCCAACATCGGTTTATTCTCTTTGTTCTTCTCGCTGTCCTTACTGGATAGTTGCACAAATGCCCTTGTTTTCGTGTAATAACAAACAATGATACACATAAGAGTTCGGTTTCTGGAACTGTAGATTTGGGTTTATCACCAACTGTAGTTATAACCTTATGCTATTTATGGACAATCTTGTGTACCTGTAACTGGGAGTTAGAACTAGAACAAAGTTGAACTCAGTTTGTTATTTGATCTCAATATGTACAGCCAGAAGGCTTGAACAACAAGGGAGATGGACCCTGGAAAATCAGTAGAGGACCAGTTCTCCAGGCTGCATCCATGCCTTCCACTGAATACAAGAATTGGGATAGTAGGCGGTGGTCCAAGTGGTTTATCATCTGCTTATGCACTGGTGAAGGTTGGTTACAGCAATGTGACCATGTTAGAGAAGCACCATACCGTTGGTGGCATGTGTGAATCAGTCGATATTGAAGGTTAGAAATATAAGATGGTGTCTTTTATGCCTACTTTGTTATGCAATTGAGTTTGACAACATGTACTACCTTTACAGGGAAAATTTATGATCTTGGTGGCCAAGTTCTTGCTGCAAACAGCGCCCCTGTCATCTTTCACTTGGCAAAGGAGACTGGGTCTGAACTAGATGAAATGGACTCCCACAAGCTTGCGCTTATTGACAAATCAGGGCAGTATCAAGATATAAAAGTTGCAGATGATTATGTATCTGTGATCTCACTGACTTTAGAACTCCAGGTTGATACCTAGTACCTTACACCCTGTTTAGTTTCTTGATTTCTCCGCTCGGCAATATTGATATCTCCATTTTACCTTTGATAGGATAAGGCAGCAAAGTCGGGTCGAATTGGGGTCCATGCTGTGAGTGAATATGCGTCAGACTTAACTCCTGTATATCTTGAACATCAAGGATTTAGTTCTGTTCCCAAATCCGTGGCTTATGGATACACTGCTTCTGGTTATGGATTTGTTCAAGACATGCCATATGCCTACATTCATGAGTTTACACGAACTTCCATGGCTGGTAAAATTCGCCGCTTCAAAGGTGGATATACAAGTTTTTGGGAGAAGATCAGTAAATCACTCCCAATGGTTCACTGCAACACCGAAGTGTTGGAAATCAGACGCTATTCTGATAGTGTCAGCGTTGTTGTAAAAAGTTGTGATGGAGAAGTTAAATCTATGGAGTTTGATAAGATCATCATTTCTGGTTCCTTTCCTTTGAATAGCGGAAGAATATACAGATCACCTTCACATCCTACAGGTTTATTTATTACTCCCTTTCCATTTTTTTTCTTCGATTATTATCATTGCAATTCCTTTTTATCTTCTTGATATGCCTAATGAAGAATTCTCTTAACAGAACATGGAAGTGAAGTGATGGAGATGGGTGATGTCGAGAAGGAGTTGTTTAGCAAAGTAGAGACAATTGACTACTACACTACAGTTTTGAAGGTTAAAGGAATAGAACATATGCCGATCGGTTTCTTCTACTTTGAAGAATATATGAGCAATCCTGCAACAATCGGAAATCCAGTTGCAATGCAGAAATTCTATGCTGACACTGATATTTTGTTATTCTGGTCTTATGGAAATTCTGTTGATATTACGGGACCTACTGTGACAGAGCTTGCAATTGATGCTGCTAAACTTATAGGAGCAGAAGTTATGGAGGTGGTTCTCCAACGACGATTTAAGTATTTTCCTCACGTTGGCAGCCAAGGTACGCCAATGATTTGCTTTTACGCCATATCTCCCTGCATATTAGGAATGCTAATTTTAATTATTTCTATACAGAGATGAAGGATGGATTTTATGAGAAATTGGAATCTGAACTTCAAGGCTTCAAGAACACTTACTATGTCGGCGGTCTTATGGCTTTTGAACTGACCGAGAGAAATTCGTCATATGCTATGGGTTTAGTCTGCAAGCACTTTGCAAATGACAATTCTGTGCCAAAATTTCCTTATGCTAAGGTAACCCCGCATCTAAGTGTTGAATTTGACGAATAATTGATCAAAATGAAATCATTGAAAATTCAAAGTTGATAAATTCCTTACATAGTATAAACATGTCTCTTTGCAGAGTTTGTTTACCTTGCAACAACGGTGGGGAGGAAGCCCTAAATGCATGACTGAAGTACCAGGAGTGGAGTTCCCGAATCTGTCTTCCCTCGATGGCTATCTGAAGCACTGGGGAGCTCACGGAGTCACTCAAAACAAGACACTCTATATTTGGATTAATGAAGAAGGGGCGGTAATGAGCCAGCGAACTTATGCAGAACTTCATGCCAATGCTTCTTGCATTGCTCAAAAGCTGTTGACATGCAAGAAACCAGTAATCAGGCCTCGTGACAGGGTTCTCCTGGTCCATGTCCCAGGTCTCGACTTTGTAGATGCCTTCTTTGGGTGCTTAAGAGCAAACGTCTTACCAGTCCCAGTTCTACCTCCAGATCCTTTACAAAGAGGCGGTCAAGCACTTTTGAAGATTGAAAACATTGCTAAATCATGTGGTGCAGTGGCAATTCTTTCTACCATTAGTTTTCACTGGGCTGTCCAGGCAGGTTCCGTTAAAAATATGATCTCATTGACAGCTAAAAAGCCGAAATCCTCAGGTCATTGGCCCAATCTTCCTTGGTTACATACAGATTCTTGGATTAAGAACTCCAAGAACGTGGTTGTGGAGGATTTCAAGGATGGAATTGAACCACAGCCCGATGAAGTATCCTTTCTGCAGTTCACATCAGGTTCGACCGGTGATGCTAAAGGAGTCATGATAACTCACGGTGGGCTCATTCATAATGTGAAGTTGATGCGAAAGAGATACAACAGCACCTCAAAGACGGTTCTAGTTAGCTGGCTCCCTCAGTACCATGACATGGGGCTGATCGGAGGACTTTTCACAGCTCTTGTTAGTGGTGGAACTGCAGTTTTATTTTCCCCATTGACGTTCATCAGGAACCCATTATTGTGGCTCCAAATCATGAGCAAATATCAGGCTACTCACAGTGCTGGCCCCAATTTTGCCTTTGAGCTAGTCATTCGAAGGCTGGAGTCGGACAAGAACGGGAAATACGACCTTTCTTCCATGAAGTTCCTGATGGTTGCTGCTGAACCAGTTAGGCAGAAAACTCTGAAAAGATTTGTCGAGCTCACTCGTCCTTTTGGTCTATCTCAAGAGGTGATGGCACCTGGCTATGGCTTGGCAGAAAATTGTGTGTTTGTCAGTTGTGCATATGGTGAAGGGAAGCCTATCATGGTAGATTGGCAAGGAAGAGTTTGTTGTGGGTATGTGAATCCCGGCGATGAAGATGTTGACATCAGAATAGTTGATCCAGAGAGTGGTGAGGAGCTCAAAGAAGCGGGAAAGGAAGGAGAGATCTGGATCAGCAGTCCCAGTGCTGGAATTGGGTACTGGGCTAGGGAAGAACTAAGCCAGAATACTTACCGAAACAAGCTTTCTGACCATCCTGGACGTATCTACACAAGAACAGGGGATTTAGGACGAATAATTGACAGAAAATTGTTCATCACTGGAAGAATCAAGGATCTCATCATTGTAGCTGGAAGGAACATTTACTCGGCAGATGTAGAGAAGACAGTGGAGAGCGCAGCAGAAGTTGTACGTCCAGGTTGTTGCGCTGTCATTTCTGTTCCCATGGAAATCCTATCAATGAAAGGTATTTCTGTTCCAGATAATGCTGACCAGGTTGGTTTGGTCGTAATTGCGGAGGTTAGGGACGGTAAACCTGTTGGCAAGGATGTTGTTGAACAAATTCAAGCTCGTGTTGCAGAAGAACATGGGGTTACCGTTGCTTCTGTTAAGATGATCAGGCCAAAAACCATTAGTAAGACAACGTCAGGAAAAATCAAAAGATTTGAGTGCCTCCAACAGTTTATTGATGGAACATTGAATGTCGTTCCAGAACCAATTCTAACAAAGAAAAAACTGATGCGGTCCTTCACTACAGGAACATGCAAGGAGGGAATAACCCCTCGTCCTCAGTTTGTGAGAGGTTCTCCACCACCAAGCCCCAAGATAAGTAATAAAGATATTGTAGACTTCTTGAAACGCCTGGTTTCCGAGCAGACTGGTATTTCAATCAACAAAATCTCAAACACTGAAAGTCTAGTGTCTTATGGAATCGATTCAATTGGTGTGGTTAGAGCAGCTCAAAAACTTTCTGACTTTCTTGGAGTGCCAGTAGGAGCTGTGGATATTTTCACTGCAACTTGCATTGCAGACTTGGCAAGCTTCTCGGAGAATCTGGTAATGAATTCTCAACCTCAACTGTCAACAACTCCATCCAATGTTTCACATCTTGAGACTGAGACTGATTCCGCTGAGCTTGTGATGGAACTTCCGGAATCTCACCACTTGGTGATCTGGTGTTTCCAACTTCTGGCTCTTGTTTACATTGCTTTTATGCTCTCCATTCCCGCATACATATCAGTATCTGCTTTTATGAAATGCGTCTCAGCCACCCATGCATTGGTACAAGGAATTCCCTACTTAGATTATTTGATCCTTCTGACGTTTGCTCCCCTTGCTTGGATCTTATGCATACTTTCTACCTGTGTTTCAATTGCTTTCTTGGGGAACTCTTTCTTAAAACCAAACTATGCCCTGAACCCCGAGGTTTCCATCTGGTCAGTGGATTTTGTTAAGTGGTGGGCGCTTTACAAGGCCCACGAAGTTGCTTCGAAAGTTTTGGCAGAGCATCTGCGAGGAACCATGTTCCTCAAGTATTGGTTCGAGATGCTTGGAGCTAGGATTGGATCCTCAGTTTTTCTTGACACAGTTGACATAACAGACCCGTCTCTAGTTTCGATTGGAGATGGAGCTGTGATCGCAGAAGGGGCTTTGATTCAAAGTCATGAAGTGAAGAATGGAGTATTAAGCTTCCTCCCAATAAGAATTGGCCAAAACTCGTCAGTTGGTCCCTACGCGGTTGTCCAAAAGGGAACAATTTTGGGAGAAGACCTTGAAGTAATGGCCTTGCAAAAATCGGGAGGCAAATCTGCTGCCAAGGCTACAAATCTTCAAAATGTAAGTGTCCTTTCTGCTGCATGTTTATCCAACCATCATGAATTCTAATCTTTTTTCTGAATCATGATTAGATTTTCCTTAACTCGTAATTATTTTGGAATTAAATTTTTTTATTTCCTTAGATATTCGATGTACAACACCGCTATATAGTTTATTTTTATTAATTCGTGAACGCTTTTCATGCAATGAAACTTAGAAACTAATATCAACTCAATATTTTTCTTATACATGTTTCAGGGTAAAATGCCGCCAAATGTTACAAAGGAAACTCAAGATGGGGTTCTTTACCAGTTCATAGGAATCTACATAGTTGGGTTGCTCAGTACTCTTTCAGCTTCTATTGTGTACTTGGTCTACATTTGGCTGTCTCAGAAGCCTCTTTCTCCTCGAGAATTTGCATTTGCTTGCTTATTTGGGGCCTTTCACTGGATGCCTTACACCGTCATAGCGTATGCCACCATGTTTTCTAATGTCCCATTAGGCATAATCTACTCATCCATCTCAATGGCAGTTGCTTATTTGGCTTATGGCATAGTACTCAGCTTCCTCACAGCCGCCTTGACCCGTCTTATTTCTAGTAACCAAGAGAAAAAGACAACCCATTTTAGAATGTGGCTTTGCCACCGAATCACCATTGCCTGCCACCACAGATTTGCGAAGCTTCTGTCTGGAACTGAAGCATTCTGCATGTACATGCGCCTTCTTGGTGCAAAGGTTGGGAAACATTGTTCTATCAGGGCCATCAACCCAATTTCAGACCCGAAATTGATTTCACTCGGTTCTGGTGTCCATCTTGGTGATTTCAGTCGGATCATTGCTGGGTATTATTCCTCCCATGGGTTTGTTAGTGGGAAAGTTGAGGTGCATGATAATTCAGTAGTTGGGAGTGAAAGTGTGGTCCTTCCTGGTTCAGTTCTTCAGAAAGATGTTATTCTTGGTGCATTGTCAGTAGCACCGGTGAATTCAGTGCTCAAAGCAGGTGGTGTTTACATTGGGTCTCAAACTCCAATGATGATCAAGAACACCATGCATTCGTTGGAGGATAGAATAGAAGAGATGGACATGAAATATAAGAAAATTGTCGGTAACCTTGCTGCAAATTTGGCTGCCACAACTCTGAAGGTTAAGTCAAGATATTTCCATCGAATTGGTGTTAGTGGGAAGGGAACCTTGAAGATATATGACAACATCAAAGGCTTGCCAGACCACAAAATCTTCTGCCCAGGAAAGAGCTACCCTGTCATAGTTCGGCATAGCAACAGCTTGAGCGCTGATGATGATGCAAGGATTGATGCACGGGGTGCAGCTATAAGAATACTTTCAGATGAAAGTAGTGAGTCTTCACTCTTTGACCTGACACTGAAGACAGGAAAGGCATTCTACGCCCGCACAATTGCAGATTTTGCAACATGGCTTGTCTGTGGGCTTCCTGCACGGGAGGAGTATGTTAAGCGAGCCCCACATGTGCGGGATGCAGTATGGACTTCCTTGCGCCATGCAAACTCATATGCTGAACTACATTATTACTCAAATATCTGCAGGCTGTTCCGGTTCGAAGATGGACAAGAAATGTATGTCAAGTTCAAGTTGAGGCCTTCTGATGAGAATATAGGTGAGGAAGCTGGTAAGGTGGAGCCAATTGGAATTCTTCCACCTGATACAGGTGCAATTCCGAGGAATGATAATGATACTCGTCCTCTACTTTTCCTTGCTAAAGATTTCCAAAGCCGTGTGAACACTGAAGGAGTCCGTTATATTTTCCAGTTACAGGTCCGGCCAGTTCCACATGATGAAGCTGCCCGTGACATTGCACTTGACTGCACGAAACCATGGAGTGAGTCTGAGTTCCCATATATTGATGTTGGAGAGGTTAACATCAACCATAATCTATCTGCAGAACAATCAGAACAGTTGGACTTTAATCCATTTCTTCGATGCCATGAAGTGGATGTCATCCGAGCTTCATCATGCTCCCAGAGTGCTTCGATTGATCATGGACGTTCATTGATCTATGAGATATGCCAGCACCTGAGGAACGGTGCACCCCTTCCAGAGGCTTGGAAAATCTTCCTAGAGCAGTCCGATGTCAAAGTAGACCTTTCGGGTTGTCCAATGGCAGCATCATTGATGAAGAAAGATGCGCAAAAAGTGACGTTGGAAAGAACTTTGCTTCAGACTCTATGGGCCACTTTTGCTCAACCTCTACTACAAACAGTGCTGCCTCATTTCCTGCTGGCATTAGTAATCTACGCTCCTTTGAACTGGACTCTCCACTTGAAGAATGCTCAAAAAATCACTCTACATTGGTTGTTACCCTTGTTTTGGGTTTCTTCGGGTCTTTTGGCCGGATTAGCTTGCGTTGTGGCTAAATGGTTACTAGTCGGAAAGAAGAAAGAAGGCGAAACTGTGCACATTTGGAGCATAGGGGTCTTTTTGGACACTACATGGCAGGCATTTAGAACCCTAGTTGGGAGCTATTTCGCAGAAATGACAAGCGGGTCAATTTTCTTCCTTCTGTGGATGAAGCTTATGGGTTCGGAGATTGAGCTGGACCAAGGCGCTTATGTAGACGGCATGGGAGCGTTGTTAAACCCGGAAATGGTGGAGATCGAGAGAGGCGGGTGCGTGGGACGAGAAGCTCTCTTGTTTGGACACATATATGAAGGTGATGAGGGGAAAGTGAAGTTTGGAAAGATCAGTGTAGGAGAAGGTGGGTTTGTAGGGAGTAGAGCAATAGCAATGCCCGGAGTGAGAGTGGAAGTTGGGGGAAGTCTTAGTGCTCTCTCCCTTGCCATGAAGGAAGAAATTATCATGTCAAGGTGAAAAGGGTTTGATGCAATTTCATATATTTAATATTTATACCATGATAAATAAAAAGTTGCAACACTTTGTTGCCTACATTTGATGCAAATCTGGCTGGAACTTTTTGAAAATTTTTCAGCTCAACTGAAATAAAATTATTAATTTTAGACCTGGCAACATGTCGAGTTTTATCGTGCTCCTCATGTATGAAAGTTTTCTTAGAAACCTAATCCGTTAGCTTTTGTGTCTAATATATATAAGCTCAAGCTTATTGGTAGATTTTACATGTCATGTCGTGTTTCATCTCGTTTTCTCATCTTTCTTGTCAACTAAAACACAAAACATAATACGTAACAGAATAATATCAAGTGTAATATATACAACATGATGTGGGATTACAACATGACTCCGATCCAAATCACAATTTCCATCGATATATGTATGGGCGGATTTGTGGCACTACATTTTTATTCAATTTTTGACACGTATTTTTGTGGGCTTACTCTGTAACGTATTTCAAAATGAACTGAACCGTCTGTTTTTTAGTTTTTCTCTTAAAGATCGTGTTTACCAAAAATCATCCAAATCCGAAACTATATCACAGTTAGATTAAGTGCTTTAGGGTTTCTTTGCAAAACTATATTCGTCAATTTCCTTCACTACAAATGAATATCTTAATAATTCGAATCGTTGAAATACATTACGGAGCTAGCCTCACAAAAAAACATGTGTAAAAAATTGTGTAAAAAAATGATACCGTGAATCCGCCCACATATATAAATACATGTATGTGGCAATTAGCATGTGTCCCCATCTAGCAAATTGGAATGTCCGAAAAGCAATCCATGGGTCAAATTGCTACAGGAATATTATCGATCTATGAATAATGAATTCAAAATGTGACTTGATGCTTTCCGATCTCAATTCCAACTGAAGACAATGATCGATACAACTGATGATATGATTAATACCTTTTTACAACAATTAATCGAATCAACTGCATATTCTCATTCTATCGCGCACTAAAAAAAAGAAGAAGCTTATTGTGTGTTTGAAATTGTGTACATAAGAGTTCATAGCACTTTCTGACAATGTTCACGAAAAAGCTTACGAATGGTTTTAAGAATGAGGATGGATCCTCTTCATGTTTGAACGAGGATCCTCTTTATGAGAATTTCGGGATCCTTCAAGTACGTCCGTTCATTGTATATCGTATGGTCTGAAATTATTGTAAATTTTTTTATTTAAAATTGAATATAAATAATACTTGATTAAAACTGGCCGCACGATATACGATGAACGGACGTAATTGGAGAATCCTTGGAGTCCTCACAAAGAGGATCCGAAGCGGATCCTCTCCATGTTTTTAAGTTACCAAAGTGAGTTTAAGTAACGTGTTCGGATTGTGTCACAAGAGCTTTCACAATATCTTCTTCTCGCTGCTAGACACACTAACCTCCAAACTATTAAGAGTGTCTTCAACTGTCAAACTGAAGGTGGAGATGTCACTGTGCATATTTGACATAAAAATCATTCTAACCGAAGTGTTATTTGCTAACTGGATTTGAACCTTTTGTGATTAGAAGTGAAATTTAATATCAACGTCAAATTTATCTTTGATTAGCTTAAAGGTGGGTCCTTTGTGACACTAACATTTCAACCAATAGAAATTTGTGTTCCAACAAATTTTTTTAATAAATACAACCATTTAAAACTCTACATTAATCAGAAAATAATATTTGACAATTTGGTTGGAGAAACACAAAATGTAACACTAGACTTCAAATTGCCATATTAGCTATCAATTATAATTTGACATTTCCATTGGAATGGTCTAAGAATTATGTAGAGACAGAAGATTAAAACAATAGAATTTAAGAGATTTTTTAAGGGAACTTTAACGAAAAGCTCTTGGTACTGTTCATTTTAACGAAAAATCACATTTTTACACTAAAAAGTCAATCATGATACTATTCACTTTACCCTTTATTTTGTCCTTATCGTTAAAACTCAAAGTTTTCAAACTATTTTTATTAGTTTTCCTATTTTTTAATACATCGAAAATTCAAGAACACGACCCTCTACAAAACATACGTATATCATTTGGTATGTCTATGGATTTGGCTTATAAAAATGGGAGGTACTGTATATCTAGTAATTCACAATTTGAGCTAAAGATATATCAATAAACAAGCATGGTTAGATAGTGTAGAATCCAATTTGAATATCATATGCATGCTAGAAAACGATTATTGGATGCACCATATTTTAGTGGGTGACATTTGATTATTTTGTGGTTGGTGGCTGTAAATCTTCTAATTTTATAAAAAGATTATTATAATTAATTGAATAAAATGATTTTAAAGCCCCACTAGTTTGGTTCTCAGTAATAGTGGTCTCCATCAACTCCAACCAATGGTGAATGACTAATTAGCAAGCCGTGGATTGCAATGATCTCTAAGAGTTTTTTTTTTTTTTTCTTCATGTTACTGTGTTTCGCTTCCCCTCTTCCTAGGCGTTCCACAATAATTTAAGCGGGTTTGATTCTTATATAAATGAATCATGCACCTTAAATTTGATTCCTATAACACAATAAGCCGAAAAAAAATGAGTGTGGTACTACTATATTAAACTCATATAGAAATTAAACTCTTAACAATGAGTTGGAAATTTGAGTATACCATTATATTAGACTCATGAGTTTAATATATTAAACTCACACTAGTGTAGTAAAAATGTTATAAATATCAAATCCAAATTATCTGATTTATATATTGGTATCACTCTCTCAAACTACTTTGAAGACCTTACAATCGTCAAGTTTGATAGAAATAAGTTCAATCCACTAATTGTGAGACCAATTAACTTCCAAACCTACTATTGCTTTTCCTTACTCTCTCTCTCTCTCTCTCTCTCTCTCTCTTACGAAGCTGATCATTTATGTACAGGCATCAAACTCATAAGTTGGATATTGAAGTAAAAAATTAGAATAAATCTCATATAACTCAAATTTTCTGGCACAACGTAGAAATTTGATTTCAATAAAATTAGAATCATACTCAATTGTTTCGCCTAATGTGAAAGACCAATATAAATTAGTGTAAAATATTGTTTATAATTAAAAAAATAGAACTTTAACGAAAAGCTTCCGGTACTGTTTACTTTAACGAAAAATCATATTTTTACATTAAAAAGTCAATTATGTTATTATTCATTTTACCCTTTATTTTATCCTTATCGTTAAAACTTAAAATTTTCAAATCATTTTAATTAGTTTTCTTTTAAAAAAAATGGGTTGTCCAACATTATCCAAAATGTATGTTAATTGCCTCGGATATCAATCCCAAAGGGTAGCTAGCTTGTAGTGTCATGTCGAACCAAATCCATCACATATCTATGTTGACTTGTTTTCAAAATATATGATTAATCATGAAGAAAATTTTTAGGTTTTAGGCTTTAATTATTAAAACGTATAAGTATGCAAACTATATAACAAAGATAAACGACCGATTTAAGAGAAATGCTCAGGGAATTCTTTTAAAAACCACATGCTTTTGACACAATATTTTATAATGTTGATGTGAAAATTGACGTTAAACTGTGAGGTGGCAGAGAGTCCATAAATAATTTTATTTTTTGAGAGAGTTCTCTTAGCATTACTCTCAACTTAATTGAGATTTGATTACAACAACATCAAAACAAATTTAACTGACATCCTGAAAGTATTTCACAACAAAGTTCGTGCCGAATGAGGATCCTTTTCGAATTCTCTTTGTGAAGATCCTGGGAATCCTTAAATTATGTCCATTCATCGTACATCGTACGGCTATAAATCATTTTAAATACTTTTATTTAAAATTAAATATGAACAATACCTGACGAAAACTGATCACACGATGTACGATGAACGGACACTATTTGAGGATCCGAAGAGGATCCTTGTGGAGCAAGTGCCCCCTCGACAAATTTAAGACCACTTTTATAAATAGTTAAAAGGTCATTTGATAACCATCAATGTCCAATGATTATCAAACGAAAGATTAAAAATGAAATGGTTATTAAACGGTTCTTGAAGAAATACTATAGGAAATACTATGAGCAAGTAGTACTAAATTGTCAAAAAAAAAAAAACATTACTACTACACCGATGCCAAAAGTATGCCAAACTTTTAATATGGTGATCATTGTTTTGATTTAGTTAGAGTATGCTCATTTTTTACTCAGATGAAAATATGTTTGATATTCATTTATAAAATACATTAACTGAACGCTATGGTGTTATCTGGTTGCAAATACTAACAAGTGTTTCTCTTTAATCATAATTTCTCTCTATCCGGACTTTGAATATTTATTTTCCTTTCTTTGGGCACCACTAAGATAATTACTATTGATCATGCATGTAGACTAAATCCACGGACAAATGCATCCAGCTATTTTCTTCAATATTTTTTTGGTTAAATTTGTTAACTTCATTGTATGGTTAATATATCCTTACATATTATCAACTTTTTGAAAAAATCTTTGAAAAAATGGTATGTCACAATAACAAAAGAAATTGAAGGAAAAAACACACCGCTAAATTGTACACAAAATACCTGAAAATAATTTACAAAACACTATACGTGAAAATCAAATTAACAGTCCGCTTAAGAGAAACGCAAACGACTATAAATTTCTTAGACATGAGCAGATACATAACGTTTTAAATGCGCGATCAGAATTTAGCTAATAAATTTTTTATTAAAATAAAGTCAAAATGTAGACATGATTATGTTAAATCTTAAGTTAGTGTCTTAGTAACATATCAGAAAGTAATACTAGCTACTTTCCTCTCTTACGCGAGAATTTTTAGTGTATTAGTATACGGTTCGGTAGATCAAATGTAATAATATAATCAGTTAGAATTTGAAAAAAAATATATTAGCCATCAATTATCATTTGATATTTCCATTGGAATGGTCTAAGAATTATGTAGAGAGAGAAGATTAAAACAGTAAAATTTAAGAGATTTTTTAATGTATCAAAAACTCAAGAACACGACCCTCTACATAACATATGTATATCATTTGGTATGTCTATAGATTTGGCTTATAAAAATGGGAGGTACTATATATCTAGTAATTCACAATTTGAGCTAAAGATATATCAATAAACAAGCGTGGTTAGATAGTGTAGAATCCAATCTGAATATCACCATGCATGCTAGAAAACGATTAGTGGATGCACCATATTTTAGTGGGTGACATTTGATTATTTTGTGGTTGGTGGCTGTAAATCTTCTAATTTTATAAAAGATTATTATAATTAATTGAATAAAATGATTTTAAAGCCCCACTAGTTTGATACCATGTGAACTACATTGCAAAAGATGAACTTGGTACACAGGAAGAGAGAAACAAGAGAGATTGTATTGATTGATTAGAGAAAATGTATACAAATACAATCCCTTATATAGTCATATATCCCAATTACAATGATAACCTTCTAACTATATTAACAAACTCAACCACTAGAATAATGTCATGTGGCATTTCTGTTATATCAGTTATTAATAGTGGTCTCCATCAACTCCAACCAATGGTGAATGACTAACTAGCAAGCCGTGGATTGCAATGATAGTTAAGTTTTTTTTTTTGTTTTCATGTTACTGTGTTTCGCTTCCCCTCTTCTTAGACCTTCCACAATAATTTAAGCGGGTTTGATTCGTATATACATGAATCATGCACCTTAAATTTGATTCCTATAACGCAATAAGCCGAAAAAAGTGAGTGTAGTATCACTATATTAAACTTATTTAGAAATTAAACTCTTAAAAATAGGCCGAAAATTTGAATATACCATTGTATTAGACTCATGAGTTCAATATATTAAACTCATGAGTATATATTAAACTCACACTAGTATAGCAGAAATATTATAAATATCAAATTCAAGTTGCCCGATTTCTATATTGGTATCACTTTCAAACTACTACTGTGGAAGGCCTTACAAACGTTAAATTTGATAGAAATAAGTTAAATCCACTAATTGTGAGACCAACTTCCAAACCTACTATTGCTTTTCCTTATTCTCTCTCTCTCTCTTACAAAGCAGATCATTTATGTACAGGCATCAAACTCATAAGTTGGATATTGAACTAAAAATATTAGAATAAATCTCATATAACTCAAATTTTCTGGCACAACGAAGAAATTTGATTTCTATAAAATTAGAATCATACTCAATTGTCCCGCCTAATATGAAAGACCAATATAAATTAGTGTAAAATATTGTTTATAATTAAAAAAATGGGTTGTCAAACATTATCCAAAATGCATGTTAATTGCCTCGGATATCAATCCCAAAGGTTAGCTTGCTTGTAGTGTCATGTCAAACCAAATCCATCACATACAAGGTCTTAAATGCCGGTATTATCGGTTTTTTGCGTTACCGATATTTTAATAGGTATCCAAATGGTTTTCGTCAAAATATCGCGATATTACCGATAATATCGTGATATTTTGGATATGTGCAAATTGGAGAAGAATGTCGGAGCTTCTACAGCTCCGGCCGACTGTAAAAGAGCACCCTAGACTCCGATCTAGGTATCAAAATGAAATAGAAGACGAGATGAATATTTGTATAACTTCCGTTTTGCAGGGCCTTGATGCGGTGGCAGAGATGGTGAAGAGGGAGAAGGTGAGGAGAGCGATGAGGTGGTGTCGCCTTCGTTGATGTGGTGTGGAAGTGAGGGTGTGGGTTGGTTCACAGGGAGAAGGAGAGAGTGCAGAGAAAGAGAGCTAAGGTAGAGATGAGAGAGTGAGGGAAAAGAGAGAACTGAGAGAAAAGAGAGACCGCATTTGTTGATGTGGTGTGGAAGTGAGGGTGTGGGTTGGTTCACGGGGGAGAAGGAGAGAGTGCAGAGAGAGAGAGAGCACGGGTAGAGATGAAAGAGTGAGGGAAAAGAGAGAACTGAGAGAAAAGAGAGACCAGGGACACAAAAGCAAGGTGGCCCCCCTTGGCTCACCTATTAAGACCCAAAAATAATTTTAAAAGCAAGATAAACTCAAACTTAGTGAAAATACAATTTAAATTGGGGATGGGTGTAACAATCTACCCCTCTTAAAAGAATTTCGTCCCCGAAATTTAAAATCACTTACTAAACTGAAATACTCGAAAATAGGAAGAAGAATATATGTATAAGAGAGAAATCAAGTCCAAATAATTACATCATATTAAAATTTGATTAATTTTTTTTCAGTTACATATATTATATATGATAAATTTCTATTTAAAATAAAGTCCAAATAATTACATCATATTAAAATTTGATTAATTTCTTTTCAAGTATCTACTTTTGAACTACTCACCACGTTCACTCTATGTGGTATTAAGTCACTCATGTATCTTACCATGCAATGCATAAAGTGTAAAATATTGTCCTAATTCATTATATATAAATGATTATGGTGTGTTTAAACTTCTTTTATTAATTATTACATATTTTCTACACTCACAATGTTTGCCAACTCGCTATATAATCAACTTAAATCAGTTAATCTATCATGCAATGCATTTCCTTCCAATTTTTTGTGATAAACTAATAGATAATTGACTAAATAAACATTCTGCAAAGTTTCAATAAAAATTTCCAAGTTTTTCTTACAATTTCCGTGGTTTCCATATTATTTTTATCGATATCGATAATATTCCGATATTTCCATCGATATTTCCGTGTTTTTAGACTACCGATATTTCCGATATCATCGATATTTAATACCTTGATCACATATCTATGTTGACTTATTTTCAAAAGATATGATTAATTATGAAGAAATTTTTTAGGTTTTAGGTTTTAATTATTAAAAAGTATAAGTATGCAAACTATATAACAAAGATAAACAACCGATTTAAGAGAAATGTTAAGGGAATTCTCTTAAAACACCTCATGTTTTTTACATAATGTTTTATAATGTTGGTGTGAAAATTGACGTTAAACTGTGAGGTGGCAGAGAATCCATAAAGAATTTCACTTTTAAGAGAGTTCTCTTAACATTACTCTCGACTTAATTAGAGATTTGATTACAACAACATCAAAACAAATTTAATTGACATCCTGAAAGTATTTCACAACAAAGTTCGTGCCGAATGAGGATCCTCTCCGGATTCTCTTTGTGAGAATCTTGGGAATCCTCAAATTGTACCTGTTCATCGTACATCGTGCGGTTAGAAATTATTTTAAATACTTTTATTTAGAATTAAACATGAACAATACTTGACGAAAATTGACCGCACGATGTACGATGAACGAACACGATTTGAGGATCCCCGGAATCCTCACAAAGAGGATCCTTGTGGAGCAAGTGCCCTCCTCAACAAATTTAAGACCACTTTTATAAATAGTTAAAAGGTCATTTAATAACAATCGATATCGAATGATTATCAAACGAAAAATTAAAAATTAAAAATGAAATGGTTATTAAACGATTCTTGAGGAAATACTATAGGAAATACTATGAGCAAGTAGTACTAAATTGTCAAAAAAAAAAAAAAAACATTACTACTACACCGATGCCAAAAGTATGCCAAACTTTTAATATGGTGGTCATTGTTTTGATTTAGTTAAAGTATGTTCATTTTTTACTCAGATGAAAATATGTTTGATATTCATTTATAAAATACACTAACTGAACGCCATAGTGTTATCTGGTTGCAAATACTAACAAGTGTTGCTCTGTAATCATAATTTCTCTCTATCCGGACTTTGAATATGTAATTTCCTTTCTTGGGGCACCACTAAGATAATTACTATTGATAAAGCACGTAGACTAAATCCACGGACAAATACATTCAGCTATTTTCTTCAATATTTTTGTGGTTAAATTTGTTAACTTCATTGTATGGTTAATATATCCTTACATATTATCAACTTTTTGTACACAAAATACCCGAAAATAATTCACTCAAAATTATACGTGAAAATCAAAATAATAGTCAGCTTAAGAGAGATGCAAAAGATTATAAATTTCTTAGACATAAGCAGATACACGTTTTAAATGTGTGGTCAGAATTTACTTAATAAATTTTTGATTAAAATAAAGTCAAAATGTAGACATGATTATGTTAAATCTTAGTTAGTGTATTAGTAACATATCAAAGAGTAACGCTATCTACTTTCCTCTCTTACGCGAGATTTTTTAGTGTATTAGTATACAGTTTGATATATCAAGCGTAATAATATACTCAGTTAAAATTAAAAAAAAAAACATTTCCATTTATTGTATTATGATACTTAATATACTGAATTATATTTCAAACACACTGAAAAAATTATCCGTTCTTATCTTCTCCAAAAGGAGTCAACCACTAAAGACAAAAACGCCTCGTAGGCACTTACGAAATCAAACAAAGACGAAGGTCATCAACAAAATAATAATTTCATAGACGCGACGCAGAGGATCGCAGCCTCTGTATTGGCAACTCAGAGGAGTTCTCATCCATTTGTGTCACCTTTTTTGTTCGATTTTTCGGCCGCCGAGCAATTCCCAATTCGCTACTCGCGCTTTAGCATCTCATCACTTTCTCTCTCTAAAGAAATGTACTTTCTCTCTCCTCTTTTAATTTTGCATTGAATTTTTTGCCCTTTTAATTCTCGGTACAGATTTTTCCAGCCATTTTCTATGCAATCGATCCCTTTTAGGGATTCAATTCCCCCATTTGGATTCACCCTTCAATCCCTTATATTCTCAGCTTCTTCTGAGAAGAGAGAGAATTCAGTAACAGAAAAGAAGAAGAAGAAGAAAAGCTCAGATTTTTTGGGTTTGCGCAAATTTAGATTAGATGGGTGACGTTGGAGAGATTGGACCTGATATTAGGTAAGATTTCCGAATAATTTTTTTTGAGTTTTTGGTGTGCCCAGTAATTCAGTTTTATTGGGGTTTCTGTAAATTTCACTGTTTTATTAATTTCATAATTTTTTATCATGATTTTGATCATTGGTCTCTATGAATTGTTTGCATGTTGATCAAAATTTGTTGTATTTAACTTTATGGGGAATTGGGGATGTGGGTTTTTTTTTATTTTTTATTGTTCTCTATGTGAGATTTTGGATTATATAATGTTAGTTTCATTTGTTGTAATCTAATTGCTGTAGGAATTGTTAGAGGTAAATCATAGAAAAAGATGGGTTTTTTTTTTGGAGAAATATTGGATTGTTATCATTTCCCAAGTTCTGTTTGGCTGCTGAGAAAGTGGGGGGGGGGGGGATAGAAGAGAAAATGTCCACTTTACCAAGACTAATACAGCTGATTGGCGTTGATTGCTAAAGAATCAATTTTTCGAATCAATTTCTTGCCATCAAGTTTCTCAGCAGCTGAGCACAGTGGGTTTTTGTAGTTTTGCTGATTGGAGCAATTTTTTTTTTTATTGCTAATGACAGTTCGGATATAGAAGAAGACTTGAGGTGCGATAATATTGCGGAGAAAGATGTCAGTGACGAAGAGATTGAAGCGGAAGATTTGGAGAGGCGAATGTGGAAGGATCGAATTAAACTCAAAAGGCTTAAAGAAAGACAGAAACTTGAAGCTCAACAAGCTGCTGAAAAGCAGAAGCCCAAGCAGACCACTGATCAGGCTAGGAGAAAGAAAATGTCAAGAGCACAAGATGGGATTCTTAAGTATATGTTGAAGCTGATGGAAGTGTGCAAAGCTCGTGGTTTTGTGTATGGTATCATTCCTGAGAAGGGCAAGCCAGTGAGCGGTGCTTCAGATAACATCAGGGCTTGGTGGAAAGAAAAGGTGAAGTTCGATAAGAATGGTCCTGCAGCCATAGCCAAGCATGAAGCGGAGTGTCTTGCCATGAGTGATGCAGATAATAATCGAAATGGGAATTCTCAAAGCATCCTCCAAGATCTACAAGATGCAACTCTTGGTTCTCTATTGTCTTCTTTGATGCAACACTGTGACCCCCCTCAAAGGAAGTATCCATTAGAAAAGGGAGTTCCACCACCTTGGTGGCCAACAGGAAATGAAGATTGGTGGGTGAAACTAGGGTTAGCCCATGGTCAGATTCCTCCTTATAAGAAGCCACACGACCTAAAGAAGATGTGGAAAGTTGGAGTGTTAACGGCTGTGATAAAGCATATGTCACCTGATATTGCAAAGATAAGGAGGCATGTCCGCCAGTCAAAATGCTTACAGGATAAGATGACAGCAAAGGAAAGTGCAATTTGGTTAGGGGTTTTAAGCCGAGAAGAATCCCTCATTCGGCAGCCTAGTAGTGATAATGGGACATCTGGCATTACTGAGATGCCACAAAGTGGCCATGGCGAAAAGCAAGGTGCTGCTAGCAGTAATAGTGACTATGATGTTGATGGTACTGATGATGGGGTAGGCTCTGTTTCTTCATCCAAAGATGATAGGAGGAATCAGGTGATGGATGTGGATCCATCAAGCAATCTACACAATAATGCTCGTAATAATGTCCAAGATAAAGAGCAAGGTGAAAAGAAACCCAGGAGAAAAAGGGCACGTGTCAGAGCAAGCCCTGTCAAACAACGTCCTGCACCATCTCACAATGAGCATCTTCATGTTCCAACAAGAGGTGCATTGCCTGATATAAACCACACTGATGTACAGATGATTGGACTTCAGGTTCATGAAAATCAACAGGAAAATGGTGCCATTACAACTTTGCGGCCGCTGGAGAATGATCTTGATGTCCAAGCACAAAGACCAGCGCCAGAGTTTAACTACCCTGGTGTACCTTCTGGCAATGTAATTACGACACAGGGCATGCATGTTGGTGGAACACCGTTGCTTTATCATGGGGTGCGAGATGCTGACATGCATCATGGAGATACATTTAACCAGCATCATGGAGATACATTTAACCTCTATAACCCATCAACACAATATCCCCCAAGTCATGACCGGCAGCCGCCTCAGATTGTAATGAATGAACCGCAGATTATACCAGCAGATGGAGTCCATGTACCAGTACATAGAAATGGAAGTGAAATTGCTGGAGGAGATTTGCCAAATTTTGTTCAGGACACATTTCAGAGTGAGCAAGACAGAACTATCAATGCTAACTTTGGGTCTCCAATTGATAGCCTGTCGTTAGATTATGGATTATTCAACAGCCCATTCAACTTTGGAATTGACGGCACCGGTTCATTAGATGACCTTGAACTCGATGAAATGATGGAGTACTTTGCAGCATAGTCTAATAGATCCTATATTCCGCATAGCTTAGATTGTAAGTCATTTTTCCTTCTTATATTCTACCATATTTATAGCTTGTGTTCAGAATTTGATCAAGTGATTCTTATTTCTCAATGTTTCTCATGGCATCTTGTGAACAACTAGTCTTAATAATTTGATCAAGAAAGTGTTTCTCACCTTGTCTATAACTTGTGAATAACTAATCTTATTGTTAATTATTATTTTCGTTTTAGGGACTGCAAAAATGTTGCATTCATTCCCCACCTGGCAATAACTCTGTTGCTGTTTGTGGGACAAATTCTCATCTGGGTTTTCTAATTTGTGTATTCCGAGACTTTAAGTTATGATTTTTTTTTTTCGTAGCTCATAATTTTCGAACCAGAGTGACCGGCATGATGTGATTCTGCTCTATGGTTTTCTCCAATTATCTTCAATAAGAATGAAACTGTCAGTGTAAATGAGTTGATCTGTTAGGCTGGATAAATGACTAAGTTATGATGATTTCTTCAGTTGTTTGCACGACATGACTTTTAATACAGCTATGCTCATAGTTACCGTCCACATATTTTGATGCTCGTATTTTGTAACTGTGAGTGTGCTGCATCCATTTGATTAGTTTTTCCTGCAATTTTTGTTTCACTTTCGTTTGGCGGATTGCTTTATTCACAAAATGACTGCTTTCTTATTAGTCCTTGCTCTTAGTAAGGTAGAAATGGTATATGCTATTTGTTGTAGTACCTCTGTCAAAAGGAATTGAGCCTAGTTTCCCAAAAAAAAAACCAGAGGATCGAAGTTAGAAACGAATGACATTCTTAGAATTAGGATCGTAAGAAGGTAAGCAGACCAAACAATAGCATGTTAAAATACTTATCCCTTTAGTAGGACGCCGTTTTTAAGTTCAGTTGTTTTCCTGTAATTAGGATGTTCTACGCTTACTTAGGGAGAAAAACTTGTGCAGGGATAGGTGGACCACGTCATTTGTACGCCACCTCTCACAAGTCACAACCAAACGGAACCCCCTGCATAATGGTCCCACCTGACTCCACTCCAGTCTCAAGGGCCCAGATTTATTATGAGAGTGCCCTATGGTTAACGTGATCATGCATCTGTTGAAGACTTTCTCCAACTTATGTGAAAACTATGCCGGCTAAGACCTGATCCATCGAAAGCAGCCACGAATCAAATGAATGTCTCGGACAGTTTTACCGTTGATTGATGATTCGAGCTTCAGCAGTTGGATTCCAAACCTAAAATCCAGGCTGATTTGAATTGTTGAAATCTGTTAGATGAGAATATTCTTCCCTTGTTCATTGATTTGGTTGGTTGTCTTGATGAGAGAGGAGGATGAAGGTTAATATTGGAAAGTCCACCCCCTCGGTAGGATTTTGTTTCAACATTTAATGTTTCCTTAATCAGACAGGATACAAGGTCTCCCAGCAGATCTGTGTCTGTCTGTTTCACAACTCCATGGTTGACTTCCAATTGACTTTGACTAATGACAACTCTTTCTTTTTTTCTGTTTCTTTTTTCTTCTGAAGTTGGTTAGAAATTATTTATATTTTGGGATGTTTTGTGTATCTGGGATGAGTTTGTGCAAATCCAATTAATGCTTCATTGTGAAATCAACTCAACGTTAGATGAAAATCATGAAATGCGGCACCCTCGGACGTTCTTTTTGTTTCATTCATCACGTGATTTGTGAAATATGGAGAAAGACATGTGCACTCGGTCACAAAGCAAATCCTCATACAAGTACAATTATTTGTCATTTTAATAGGAAAAATGAAGATTGTTAAAAGGATTAAAGCAACTTAACTCAGCCTTGGTCATATCATTTTACAAAGTTAGATTGCGTCTCGTGAATTTGAATGCAATTTCGCTCTATGTATATGCACAAGTCCCGCTCCTTATGACCTGGTGAGAGTGTGACCAGTTACCACTCCTTATGACATTGTGACCATGAAGCTACCGCGATCAAGCTGATCTCTTGAAGTTTTTATCCTCAACCTACACAAAGCTCATCGATAATTTCGTTGTTCCAACTTCCGAGGTCATATGTGTAATTAAAAGTTGAAGAAACAAGACCAGTGTGATCGCCTGGGCCCCACTGGAATTCATTGGACGAAGGCAGCCCTCACACTCTCTGTCTCTATCTGTCTCTCTCCTCTCTGTCTCTCTAAGTGGCAATGCTTTTTACGACGCCTGTCTTGTGGCAGACAGCCTCAGAGGCTCAGACGCAGACCCAGTCCTTTCCTTAATCGTGCCCTGCTCCCTCCAATACTACCCCGACACGTGTCCTTCCTCCCTTCACCGGGCGCCGCCACACCCTCCGTACGAGGATGTACAGACCGACGCGTGTTCTACTGGTTTTCATTACGCGCGCCAGCCCAAAAGTGCCTGGATTGTGAAAAGACGACCATGCCCTCTTCCATTTTTCCATTGTTCTTTGTTTTGTGATTGCAATGTGGTCTTTAATATTTGAAAATTGCAAAAAATAACTCTTAAAGTTACAAATTTTTGCAGAGCGATCGATGGCCTATGTTTTGACCTTTGAGTGTTGACGCTTGATGAGTCACGTTGGCCACTATTCATTTGATATCGTATTTACTATTTGGATTGTTAAGGTTTTTTATTTATTTATTATTGAAATCATTTCGTATTTGATTTCCATATGACATATGTTAATGCACGTATCATCGGACTAGATGAAGTCACGCTTATGTAAGAAAAAGAATGAGAGAACGAAATTGCTATGTCTAAAAAATAAAGGTTCATTTGGAAGTTAGATTGATAAAACAACCAATGGTGTCAAGATTGATAATTTTTAGGCTTCGTTTTGTCAATTCCTGAATCCTTACTAAAAGGTACAAAGTCTTATTATCCAAGTGTTAAATTGGTCAGTTTCATCAATCTTTGGATAAAGATAAATTCTTTAGTCCAGATGTCTGTATAAGATGGTATGTAATAAGAGTAAACCCAAATTATAAAGATTTAGGATGATCTCTATTTGCAGAGGAACATACGAGACTGCACAACGAAGTGGTATGATCGTTAGCAACCAAGAACTTTTCGTGTGTAAAAGAAGAATATCATCATAATTTTTTTTTATTGAGGGGCGATTTGGACATTTCATCCAAACATTTTTACCAAAATTGCATGTCATCGTCACCCCATTTCTTTGCGTTACCAGGCGCTGTCATAATCAGTATTTAAAATGGGCGTCTCGTACCCCTTGCAGAACGTACATTTTTCATCACCACCTTCTCTCTCTCTCTCTCTCTCTCTCTCTCTCTCTCTCTCTCTCTCCTCTGCAATTTTCTGGGATCAACAAATCAAATGGGAAAGAGTAAAGCTCACATTTTTGCTGGGATTTCAACCTTCATACTCGTTCTAATGGTGGCTTCAATACCATTTGTCCATCCTTCTCGTAAGCCTCTCTCTCTCTCTCTCTCTCTCCTCTCCTCTCCTCTCCCTCCTTCTCTCTCTCTCTCTCTCTCTCTCTCTCTCTCTCTCTCTCTAACATCTTTTTTTCAGGTCTCCAAGGAAGAACACCAACTATGGCAGGGAAAACAGGCTCAAAGGTAACAAATTTCAAAGTTAAAGTCTTTCGATAATTTCTTTAGAAAAACCCTCCTTTCCCCCCATATGTTCTTGTACACTTCTACAAACCGCATTTTCTCTCTCTAAACTCACACTTTTATTTTCCAAAAAGTGTTATTTTTCCCTTGTTTATATTTATTTTTAATGTTTGTGAAAAGGGGATGCATATCTACGAGGCTGAGAGATTTGGGAAGGGAAGAGAAGACAGAGTTTTCAAAGCTGTGGAGGACATGGCGAGGCAAGTTCCAGGTGGGCCGGACCCTCTCCACCATAACAGCAACCCCCTTGGTCCTTAAATCTCACACACCTCTCTCTCTCTTGTTTTCTGAGAAAATGTAAGGATTTAAAATGTTGGGTTTCTTTTCTTCTCTAATTTTCTTATACTTTAAGCTAATATATCAGAGGATTAGGGTTTTGTTTCTTCCTTTTGTGGGTTCCCCTTTTTATTTATTTAAATTTAATAAGGTTTATGACTTATGAATGCTGGTTGGAAACATGGAAAAAAAAAGAGCAGAAAATTAGAAGGAATGTTTTTTTGCTAGTGTCACATTTATGGTGATTTTTCTGACTTCTGGATACAAAAACAAATTCAGTTGAGGATGATGATGATGAATTTGATGATGTGGGAAGGTGGGATTTTATGTAACAATAGCTTAGCTCTTGTTTTGAGCCCAATTATAAGGAAGGGGGCCAAAATCTTGGGCTGCGCATGGCTTGGGCTTGCTTGAGTTTACGTTTCGATGTTATAATTTCTTCTCGGGAAATGATTTTTGCACATTTTTTGAGTTTTTTTTTTCCGGCATATTTCATATTTGATTTTCAGTTTATTCAAGATAAAGGTTAGAAATAATCTGTGTGTGCGGGGAGAGAAAATGAGTGCGAATATTACTTCTATTATCTTTTCTTTCATAAAGTGATATACTAAGTTACTTTAATCTACAAGAAGGTGATTCAAACTCGAGCATGAGGGGACTAACACACTATTATACATACCTGTCTTAAAATACATCTGCTTTTACATTATAAACTTTAATGTTTGAATGAAAGAATCCCCCTTTTTGGGTTAACACTATTCTTCATCACCACTAGTATATGCCCACACACAAAGCGTGTGAAATTTTTTATTTTTTATTTTTTAAATTGGAGAGAGGAAGAGAGTGAGAGAGAACGTGAGAGTGGGAGAGAGGGAGAGGTTTATTTTTACTTTTTATTTATTTTATTTTTTAATTTAAAAAAAATTAAAAATGTTAAAATCACTTGTAGGTGAGGCTTTAACAAAAAAAAAGCAAATTTTTGTTTTGTAAAATTACAAAAAAAATTAAAAATGTTAAAATCACCTGTAGGTGAGGCTTTAACAAAAAAAAACAAATTTTTGTTTTGTAAAATTACTTTATTGTCCTTAACCATTTTGTTGTGATAGAAGACTAAATAGTATTTTCACTATCTTTTGGTTGACAAAAAGAGTTCTATTAATATGTAGTTTAGCTAAAAGAAAAATTAACAAAAAAAAAGGTTCAAATATCTTTAAATTTAGGTTTTAGATCGTTGATTACAAGTGTTTAATACGAATTATAATAGATTCTGCATGGAAAAATATATTTTGGAGAACATGAATATGATAGTTTATTATTATAGTAAGAGAAATAAAAGAAAAACTACCAAAAATGTACAAGAAGGTTCTAAATTCTTGCAGGTGCTAGAATGACTACTCACATCCAATAGATTTTCTCTGACTTGGGCATAGTTCACAATTTATCTTGGCTCATCTCAAATTGTCTCAGCCACTTCATGATCTCATTCGCTTCGTCTTGATCTTTCGAGAACGGTTCGAACTAATAACATGCTTGTTTAGAGCTCAACTTGTTTTCTGAGCACCCTGGAGTTTGCCTCATTCTGCATGTGTGGACCCCATCTTGTCTTGTGTGCCTGGGTTTGCCTCGCTCTGCATGCGAGGTGTTCGCATCATTTTGCATGCCAAAAGCCCACCATTTTTTTGCGTCCAAGGAGCTTGCGTCGTTTTAGTGTGCACGGAGCCAGCCACGTTTTCTGTGCACTGGGCTTACCTCAATTTGTGCGACGTACCCCGCCTCATTTTTCGTGCGATGTATCCCACCTTGTTTTCTGTGCCAGAAACCCATTCCATTTTCTATGAGGGGAGCCCGCCTTGTTTCACATGCCATGGTTCGCCTCGTTCTGTGTGAGCTAAGTCCGTCTTATTTTGTGTGCGTCAAGGCCTCCTAACACCCATGTGTTTTGACAAAAATGCAAATTTTTTATTTTCGCAAAATATTTTTCTTGAGCATTAAGCTAAACTTTTTAAGGAATTTGGAAGCAATTTTACTATTTATTGAGCAAAAAATATATATTTAGTAGAAGATTTAAGCTGAAAACTAAAAAAATAGGTGGAAAATATAGTAGTGAGGCCCAGAACATTGTCAAGTGGGGTTCTACACTCAAGAATCTCAACTTAATTTTCAAAACTTCACAGTGAGGCCAGGTGAAAATAAATAGATTGAATAGTGATTTATGTATGAATTTACAAAACCGATTGAAAACCATGAACATCCACGTTTTTTGTAAAAAAATGTAAATTTTTTTTATTTTCTTGAAATACTTTCCATCAGCATTAAGGAAACCTATATAATGCATTTCGAAGCGGATTTACGATTTATTGAGCAACAAGAGTATATTTAGTAGATGTGACAACCCATCTCGAATTAAAATATATTTCATCCTTAAATGTGTGGAAATGATGATTATACCCTCAAGTTGTAGTGACGTGGATGTACGTATATAGTTTCAAATTATTTTTCTAGCTGACGAATTAAATTGTACGCGTTGTCACGTGCATGTTGACTTGAGTTAGGGCCGAATCGGGTTCGTAACGAAAATTTTACGAATGAATAAGTGAATTTGGGTTGGTTTCTTGTTAGTTGGACCTAATTGTTTGAGCCCTAAACATTGTGGCCCAACTAGAGCTTAAGATCCTTTTATCTAGGCCTAACCATGACCACACACACATATGCACACGTACATACCTTCACCCTCGCCATTTTCTCTCGATCCTTCATTCGTCCATATGACTGAACCCTTTAACTTTCAAACACCAGTACACATACACAGATCGAGCTTAAGGACAACGTTTTCGAACTCTCCTTCACTTCATGAGCCTAGCCGTACCATTAGTTTGAAGGGAAGACTTGCAGAACTTGAGAAACCCAAGCTCCGGCGAGGGATCCAGTTTCCTCCGACGTGATCGCAAATGATTCTCTTGGTTTTGAGACTTAAAAAGGTGTTCTTCTACCTTCCCTAGCAACTTGGAACAAGTTTTGAATGGTTTGGACGTCGAAACACATAGGTTTAGGAAGTTCCAGTTTAACCGGAATTTTCCCAGAGATTTTCCAACCATTTTTCGTTGGTTTTGGGACTTCAAATAGGTAAGAAATTGTTCTCCTCTTTGAGAGCTTCAAATCTATATAAAATTTGTGGAATTTGGTTGAAAAACGAAGAAGATATTGAAGTTTTATGATTTTCCAGTTTCCAGTGACGCAACGATGGCCGGCGTAGGATTCCGGTGAACCATCGGAGAAAAAAGAAGAATATTCCGTCAACTTTGACAGAATATGCTAACAATGTCGGGTAAATATGACGGAATATTCTCTAACGGTGTTAAATATTCCGTCCACGTGCCTACGCTTAGCCAACGCGTGGGATGTTAGGAAATTTTTCTAAAAATATGGGATGTTCGTGGTGTTGAGTAAGCCATGATGGTATATTCAAATACCTCAATTGAGCAACGTATAAGAAATTATTACACGGTTTTGGTTATGTGCTTAAAATTGACGTTAAAATAGTGGTTTCACATATAGGTGAGACGTTTTCGGAGGACTAGCGCAGCCAGGCGAGACTAGGGGTTAAGACCCAGCTACATACTAGTGAGTGGGCTTTTGATTTTCTATATATACGTATATATGCTTTACGTTTTCCTAGAAATAGTTTTAAATGGTTTTTACGTTTTAAAATGCAATGTCATATTTGCTTTATATTTTAGCGTATGATTTAGTATAGCTTTGCATAATATTGCATGCTATTGTGGAGGCCAAGGTAAGTTTAAGTAAGTACACATTGTTGGTATGATTACGTAGTAGTTAGTGATGAAATGTTGTGCGTAGAATTCATTATCCTGCACATCGGTGTTAGTGCTCCGCCCAAGGCCAGGGCTTAGCCTTCACGTGATCATTCACCTCTTACACCGTACACTCACCTTGGATCCAAGGCAGGTGTCAGCCTGTCGTACAAACCACATTAGATGGTTTCGACTTGTAGGTGACTTGCGATATTTTGCACAGCCTTCACGTGATCGTAGCACTTGAGCATATTCATTTACACCTACCCTGTCGTACAAACCACATTACGTGGTTCTTACTCGTGTGCAGGACTTGACTGATAAGTTATAGACTCAGCCGTACATGTCACATTAGGTGACTTCGGATTATATGTCATTTTATATTGGTTCATTTCACTTGGCTTACTTATGCATTGTGGAGATGATTGACATGGCATACATGTGAGTTTTGATATTCTCGAGCATGGTTCTTATATACGTACATAGTACTATTTTCTGGGAAATTATACGGATTTTACGGTGATGGGTTATTACTTTTGTAAAGATAAATTGTTTTTGAAAAGTTTTATTTTGCCCACTCACACTTTCTGTTTTTGCGCCCTTCCAGGTTCTAGATAAAAGTTCTTGTTGGTGGCTCACAAGGACTCCACAGCGGTTCTGACAAACATCCATTAGTGTAGGGTTTCTTTTGTAATATGTATAATTAGTAATTAGACTTCTGGACTGCATTCTGATACCTACACTCTAGTTGTGTGTGTACCTACACTCTAAACACTTTCACTTGCACTGATATGTTAGTCTAGTGTAAATTAGCTAGTTGGTTTTTTTTATCCGTATTTTTCATATCACGTTCACTTCCGCACAGCGCACATGGCTACATCACCCTCACATGACGGCCAGTATGCCTCGATTAGGGTCGGGGTGTGTTGGTAGAATATTTAGATGTTAAAATGTAGAGATATTTAAGTGAAAAATATAGAGATGTTAAAATGTATATTCAATGTATATTTTTTAAAAACACATGTAGGTGAGGCTTAAATAAAAAAATGGCAAAATTTTGTTTTGTTAAATAGTGTTTCACCTACTTTTGGTTGATAATGTGGATTCTAGTAATATGTAGTTTAGATTTAGATAAAAGAAAAACTAACAAAAAGGGTTTAAATATCTTTAAATTTAGGTTTTAAATCATTGATTACAAATGTTTAAGTACGAATTGTAATAGATGTTGCATGGAAAAATATATTTGAATAACATGAATATGATAGTTTGTTGTATTGGTAAGAGAAATAAAAGAAAACATAACAAAAATGTATAAAGTGGTGGATTGGCAGGTGGAGTGGTAGAAAGTCACTGGCACGCTCAACAATTTGCATCATTTTTATAGATTTTTTTTTAAATTTCTCGGATAATTGGAGAATGCGTTAATTGTTAAATCTGACTGTTTGACGAAGCTGTTGATTTAATCTAACTGTTCTGTAAGAAAAAAAGGATTGGACCCATGGACCCGTTCTAATTTAACCCGTTTTAAATGGGTCAGGTTATGTCCGGTTTCAAAAATCAAATTTCTTATAATTGATCCGACCCATCCTGTTACATTTTAAAATGAGTGCAGTTCGATTCCTTCAAATTTGGGCATGGCTCGGCCCATGCCCTCCCTTAGCTGGCACTTGGAGAAATTTTTCAATGCAATAGAAAAATAATCTGATACACCAAGTATCATAATGTAAATATTTCAATTAATTATATTATTACATTTAGTATACCGATCTGTATTTCGACACATCGATCCAAAATAAAACACAACAAAAAAAAAACAAAACAGAAAAGAGAAAAAATGGAAACAAAAAACCGCGCCAACACATCGCATATACACTTTATAGTTTTTATCAATAAAGGAAATAATTTTTGGATCTCTTATCAGTTATTAGTTAGAAAAATATCCGACGCCACCTCCGACCACCATGTCGACACCCCAATTCTGGATTCCGAGTCGACCCACCTTCTTCAATCCATCTTCAAGCAAGGCGGCTACTTCTACGTCAGAATGGAGTTTCGAGTCGCAGCCAGGGACCTCCACGTAGGGGAGGTCGCTAGCGAGATGGCCTGGGAGCAGCTCCACTTTGGTCCCTGGAACTCCGTTCTGCCAGTTTAGCGCGACGCCTACTCCATGGCCTGCCTCCACGTAGCCAAGCTCCATGTCGCCGCCGGTGAGTTCAGCGACGCCCTCCGTGCTCTGGATATGGGTGGCCCGCTCCTGAAGCCCGACTTGCACTTAGGGATGGGCAACGATTATGACGAGCGGGTAACCGCGGTTATTTACCCAAAACCATTTATGTTCATACCCGCATAACCGTTTACCCGTCGGGTAATTACATAAATGGTTATACCCATAACCATAGCCGTTTATAAACGGTTATCCATACTCATAACGGTGTACCCATTTACCCATTTAATCATAACCATTTACCCGTTTATCATTTTTTTACCCATTTAACCTTTTTCGCCCGTCTACATTATTTTTTTTAACAATTTGAAAATTACAAAAGAAAATTTTGTCATAATTTTCATTTTCTGACAATTAATCACCGTTATAAGTACATTTTAGCATACATTTTCATATTTTAATCATTTAAGTCGTCATATAATTCCAATAATTGAAATAATAGTTTACGAACGATATTTTTCTGCTACACCCATAACCATGAAATCAGGATCAAAAAGTAAAAGATTAAGAAACAAACAAATATCATGGCCCGAAACGACAATGCATGGAAGAACATAAAAACCCAAAACACAAAAACGATGACAATTCAATGTGAGTGTCTATATATATATATATATATATATATATATATATATATATATATATATATATATGTTTGGACCCAAATTTACACCATCGGCCCATGTAATCAAGGCCGTTGAGAAAACGTAGTTCTCAACCGTCGGATGGAAAAGTGGAGATAATTTTTATTGTTAAAGGATAATATTATGATTTTTATCATGATATTTATCGTTTAAAAAATTATCTTGATATTTTCTTGTACAAGATGAGGTGCAAATTATATCTTCAAAGTGAGCAGTACAGTTCAATTTAATTTGGGGTTCTTGGGATTTAAACGTGTGGTAGATTAGAGCATTGGAGTATTTTATTGTTATTATCCATTTAAAAGTGGGTGATAAATGGTGGATAAATGTTGTTGAGCACGTAGCTCGGAATCGATCAAGATGGTTTGTTGAGATGCATGCATGATGCATGGATGGGATGAAATTATGAGATAAAATGAATTTAATATTCATTTAAAGGAAGCCTAGGAACGTAGGTCTTTTTGGTGATGTGATGATAAGGTAGGCTAGGTTTTTAATGCTTATTTCTTGGGTTGGTTCCGTAAAGATGGATGGAGGAAAGCAAGTGGTGAAGCCACGTCACCAAAGATCAAATCCTTTAAAGATCAAGGGAATTTGAAATAAGAGTCAGGCCGTGCCAAGCAAGTACATCAGGTTCTATAAATACAGAGGCAGTGCATCATTCAAAAAAAACACACAAAATCAATACAAATTTGCCCTGCGCAAACTCTCACAACTTGAGATCTTTTTCTTTTCCTTTTTCGCTGACACATCTTCCGTTGGCATCAACAGCACTGTGGAAGCAACCGGTGGTATCTTAAGTCGGCATAGATAGCTCTGTCACCGTAGAGTCGGTCGGTCTCGCAGTATCTTCCGTTGGCATCAACAGCACTGCGGCGAGAACGGTCGGTTACCTATCCAAGTCTCGGTCGAGAAGGGTTTTCGAATCCTTGTTGGTCGAGGTCATCTCATTAGCCTTCTCGGCGAGGTGAGGTGTCACAGTTATTACACTCGGCACATTGCAAGCCGAATTCGGTTCGTGAACTTTGTAAGAAATAGCAGCCTTGTCTTCAGGCTCGAGAACCCAAGAGGCCGAGACGTGTTCCTTTCTCGGCCGCAATCGCAAGACGCAGAAGTCAGTAGCGCGACTCAACACAGCATCATGAAATTTACTCCTCGACCGAGCCTCGGCCGATGAGTTGGCACGCCCCGCAATCACCGAAGGACGTAGTTAGCTTAGAATATACTCGGCCTGCGCGCCACGTAGGCTTTGTAGTTTCTAGGGTCAACAATATACAAATGTACAAAGAAGAAGAAAAAAAAAAGAAACGTACCTCTCTGACCTCGGCAATAGGGTCAAAAGAGATAACTAACTTGGCAACAGCCGGAGAAGACTGCTGCTGATCAGAAGCGGAGGCAAGCAACACATAACCGATGTGCCCTAAGGGAAGCAACAAATAATAGTAACTTACAAGTTGTAAGTTCTTTGAGGGTTTTTAATTTTTTTTTTAATTTTACATATATTAAATTAAATGGGTAAATAGATAGCTATTATAACCATGAATATTACCTATAATCGATGAATACGCGTTATAACCGTGGATAATACCCATAACTGTCCATTTAAATTTCATATTATCCATAACCGTCAACTTGGGGTCCCGTAGTCATGGTATTTTGCCCATCCCCTACTTGCACTCCCTCATCTCCGTCGTCGCCGCCAAAGCCAGGGCAACTAGGGTTCGTCAGCAACAGCAGAAATGTCCCAATTCGGACCGCCGATTGGTCCGGCAAGACGTCGTCTCGGAGGAGGTGAGGTTCGTCATTTCGCATCAAATTTCACAGCCTCTTTAACTCTTATTGCTCAAAGTCAGCGTCTTTCTTTGCAATTCAGAGATTAATGATATCCTAATTCCTAAAGTCCTCTGTTTTCAAAAGGGTAACTTTGAAATTACTGACGTTCTTTCAAATTACCATTGATTTTTACTGTGTTTGCATTTTGATTTGCAGTTGCTTGGAGTTTTGCCCAGAAAGTCACCTTCTTGTAAAATGGTTGTGAAGAGATCAGGTCTATCTTTGGAGGGATTTTCGAGCGAGTACTTGTTACCTGGTTGCATTTTGATTTGCAGTTGCTTGGAGTAATAACAGATGGCATGGATCATTGGCCGGCCAGGAGTAAATGAAATGACTTGGATTATCTAACAAAGGTTGCCGGTGATCGCACCGTGCCAGTTGAGGTGATTTTCTTCATAATGTAGTAGTACTAGTTTGTTGAAATTTGATGGTTGATTGAATTACTTACTTCGTTCTTTCGTTGATTTTTTGTTATATAACTGAAAATTGGTAAAGTTTTGAATGCACTGCAGGTCGGGAAAAATTATTTGTACCCGGAGTGGAAGCAAGAGCTTATTACGTTTTCCCAGTTTCTTGAGAGGTTCAGGCTAATGGCTCTGCTTCTACTGCCCCAACGTATCTTGCTCAGCATCCATTGTTTGATCAGGTGTGTTATTTTACACCATTACCATGTTTTTAAGGGCGATATGCCTACTTGTTGGGCTCGACTTTGCCAATTTTCCACCTTCGTATATCTGATATCCCATTACTGATATGCAGATAAACGAGTTACGTGAGGACATATGTATTCCTGACTATTGTTTTGCCGGTGGTGGCGAACTGGACATTTTCTGATCATGTTATGTGCGATTGATTTGTACTTGTATCAAATATATGTGATTAATTGTTAACTGAAACTGAACATTAACTGCAGAGAAGGAAATCAAAGTTAACAAGACAAATTATAAAGCCAAGAAAAAAAAATCATAAACGGAAACACTCTTAAGAACCGCGACCTTTGAATTCTTTACTTTCTAAGCGCTAGTTTTTCTCTCCTCTTTAGTAACGTTTCATTTGGTTTTGAGTCCACTGTTTTCTTCGACCCTGTATGACATTGCAGCGGCTGTTAGAAAGTCTTCCAAAGCTTTAGTAGAACAACCTTTGTATCCCTCCTCATCCTTCATGGCATCCCTAATAATCTCCTTTGCCTCGCTAGCTTTCCTTCTCATTTGCTTCCCTTTCTCTGTCTCATTCATCACCAACTCCAACTTCGCCACTATATTTTCCTTCTGAACCTCACAACTCTTCCCCCTCGCTACTTCCACGCAAACTCCGACTTGCTCCACCAGATACTTGACGTTGAAAAACTGTTCTGAAGCCATAGGCCACCCGAGTAAAGGCACCCCATGAACAAGGGACTCGATCACCGAGTTCCATCCACAATGGCTCAAAAAAGCAGAGGTTGCTTTGTGAGACAGTATTTCCACCTGAGGTGCCCATTTTTCGACAATTAGCCCTTTGTTTCGAGCTTTAATCCTCTGCACGAACCCTTCCGGAAACCACTCCTTCTCCTTGAACTCTGAATCAACATCATATTCCAATGGTGGCCTAACAACCCAAATGAAGTTTTTACCACTTGACTCCAATGCCATTGCCAATTGCATCATCTGAGACTTTGAAACTGTGTTTTGAGAACCAAATGAAATGTACAAAACTGACCTGGGTGGCTTTGAATCAAGCCAGTTTTTGCATGCTTCTGGTGTGAGTCCGGATTCTTTTCCTGCCCTTTTAGTCCCATTTCCGGATGATAGAAGAAGCGGTCCAACTGCCCAAACTGGCAATTTAAAGATCTTCCGGAGGTACATCAGCCCGGTTTTGTCTAGCTCCTCCACCGTGTTGATTACCATTCCGTCAGTTTTCATGCACTCATTGAATGATTTATGCACAAACACTGAAAAGGGGTCGGTGCCATTGCTCAGTTTAAGACTTTCTGAGAGCTGGGATATATGAAATTTCTTAGCTTCTGGAAAATCAGGCAGTGTGAATTCATATTCTCCGGATTTTGCTTTCAGATGAGGTAAATGCAAGCACAACGAGTAATAGCACGCCATGCCGAACCCTCCAACTGTGGAGAACACAGCATGGGACATGCCAAACTCATGAGCTATCTCAATCGTCCACCCAAAGAAGATGTCAGTGATCATGCAAACCGGTCGGCGCAGTCCATTTCTTTCATGGACAAGACCGTGCATTAGGTTTCTGAAAGAAGGCTTGAGTGACAAGGAAGCTTGAAAGAGTTTGAGGATGAGATGGTAGGATAGGGAATTGGTGTTTTCAGCGTCGCTGGGAAGACCGTGGTCGGAGCTCTTGAAAGGGATTTCGAGGAGGCGAATGGTGGTGTTCGGAGGGAGGGAGGAGCTGAGCTTCTTGATATTGAGTGGGGTGTTGATTAGGGTTATGGTGCAACCTTTTTTCTGCTCTAGTTGTTGGGCCAAGGCAAGGAATGGAATTATGTGGCCTTGTGCCATGAATGGGAACATAACTATGTGTTCCTTGATTTCTGCCATTGCTATTGAAAATTGAATGAAAAATATAGATGGATATTGTGTTGCTTACTATTCCTTACCAGAACCTGTGATATATATATATATGTGTATGTGTGTGTGAAGAGAATGGAAATTATTAAAGGGTTCCTTTGGGATTAATTGGCATGCATGCACCATCCTGGATTGGGAGCCACTCTAGATTTTTATGCATGTTGCCTGTAGACCGAGAGATTCGGACCACTTAGACCACACAATTTTAATCATACAACTCCTATTAGCCCATTTCACTTGCCCACTTTACAAAAATCCAAAAACTTGAACGGCCCAAATCTCTTTCTCTCTTTTTGAATGATCCGAATCTTTAGATCCATGGTTTTCAAACATAGAAATCCAGAGGGGATCTCATTCCCTCTATTCTAGCAACTTGAGACCTGCCAACCCTACCGGCAACAGTTGATGTATCTTAGCAGCAAAGATTAAAGAGAATGAGAGAGATGGTGGGGAGCTAGGGTGGCTTTGTGGGTTAGCCCAGCCGAACTTCTCTCCACTTGTTCGAACCTTATATGCTTAATTCTTCTTATCTTTGCTTTTTTATTTCTTTCTTGATGCACCTAACTTTTTGCTTAACATGCCTTAATGGTCAGGGACATGATCAGAAATGCCTTAAAAGATGAGGGGGGGATTCTGTCCAAGCCATGGAAATTACTGAATGCTGAAGAGCTAAGGAGCAAGACAACAAATTAATTAACCCTGCGTTCGGTACTGTTTACTTTCCTTCACTTTTAGTTTATTGTGTTTGTGCAAACCTAGTTACATAAAGCCTTTCGGCAGATCCAACCGAATCTGATTCCAAAGTTCGGCAGAAGTCAACGAAGGTTAGTTAAAGATTCGGCAAACTATTACTCAAGTCTCGAGATCTTCTCTTTCTCTCCAAACGTTACATAATCGATCCAAGACAATAGATTCATACTAACCCAATCTCCCCCGTCCTTGAACCGATAACCATCTTTCGGCTAACCTAGCCTCCTCCATCCCTCGGGATCAACAAGGGGTGGTGTCACGTCCCGATCCTAATATACATCGAGGATTGACGCGTGACAAGGGAAAATAACGTTCGATGAATACGGTATAAGTTACGGAATGAAATACTTTAACTGATAAACCAAAATAATATGAAGGTGGCTAAGTTCTCCACAAGGTATTTACAAATATGCACATTCCAAAAAGAAGCACAACCCTCGCTAGACTAAGAACAAGTTCGAGGTGTTCAAAAGAAAGTCCCAAAAGATAAAGTACAAGAGTGGATCAAGGGTAACCTAACGCTTCAAGTCTCTGATAACTGCACTGCTACCCCCATCTACAAACTTCTCGAAGTCTACTCAAACATGTCGCCTGTATGATCAGTGCCTACACCATCGGAATGGTGCATCGGTAAACAACAACCCGGATAAGCTGTGGGGCTCGTGTGAGTGGCAATAATACAAAGTATGTGATACTAATAATAAACCCAGCCATTAATCACAATTTATAAACCTTGAATATAAATCATTCATAAGGAATCAATACCAAACCTTTGAAAACTCTGAAGAAGTCACTCAAACAGCCAACGGTTCGTCTGAAACAAATCACAACATCTCACAACTATAATCTCATACAACACAATGAAAAGTAGGACTAGAGCGACACAGTTCGGCCGAAGCCTACATCTTTGAAGCTATCTCAATCCAAATTTAATGAAACCCAAGGTAAATACGATCTAGGACCATCACTTAATGGAATCACGGAGTATAAGGGATTTCGGACCATCTCTCAATGGAATCCGAGTGGATACTATCCCGGACCATCACTCAACAGAATCGTGGAGTACAAGGCATAACAACCATTAAATGAAACCAAACTGGATACGATTCCGGACCATCAATCAACGGAATCACGGAGTAGGGGGATTTCAGACCATCACTCAACGAAATCCAAGTGGATACGATTCCGAACCATCACTCAATGTACAACGGCTCAAGGAAATGAGACAAGCACAAGTTACTTAATTTACCAAAGCTCAACCAAGGGAAATAAGGCACACACTAAATTTAGAACGAATAACGAAGCGGGAAATGAAACAATATCGAAGCAACAAATCCTCATCCCAATGGTTTAACGATCCACCACTAGCCCTCATATTTCATCACAACATGCCAATCAAACAAATCAAACCATATTTCAATATATACACGTCAAATCTCATTTCATAAACTTAAATCAATGGCTAAGCATTAAGAATAACAATTCAATGGAAAACATATTTATAAAACCAAGCCATATCCACACAAGATAACAATTACGAAAACAGGGAAATCACCAATATCACATAAATTAAAATCATTCACCTGGAGTCCGCGTTAATGCACCCTAGCACAAGAGTCAAGGCATCACGCTCTCTCACCGCCTAAACAAAGTACAAGTCCACATTTAGATTTCCTTCGATAATTCACACACCCAACAACTCTCATATGTCTCCCACAATAACATTTAATGAGAAATCGAACCGTCGTTCTAAGGTAGGGTCCATGATCTTACTTCACTTGCTCCGTAAGATCCAATCACTAGATTTTTTATTTGTAATTTAGAACATACCTAATACTTCACCTTCTATCGAAGCTACTCAAATATCTAAACCCAAAAGGGATAACTCTGGGGGGAAAAAAGCACCTCATACTAAACCGTATGCATGACTCATAAGCAAGCCAAAGTATATAATACCGAGCTTCCTATTCTTATTTCTCTCCCGGAAACCCAAAATAAAACAGACCCGCAAATTAGTACAGGGATTTCTTTTACAAATCTCAAAAGAAAACACTGAAAAAATTAATGTTGACTACTCAACAAGGTTGCCGGTGTGCACAAAAGAACTCGGAATACTCCATTTGCTACTCAAACAAAGATTTTGCTTGGTTCTTCCTACTATAGATTCAACAAGCAGCACCAATTCTTATGACTATCACAAATAACTCTACACACACCGCTGTTGTAACTGAACTAGGGCAAGCAGCTAAGTACGCGACGAGGTTTCAATTTCACTACCACTGACACAAATTTGAACGCCATAGTTTCTTAACTAAACGTCGTGAATACTGCCACATTTTTGCCACCCTGATATAACATGCTAATCTTTCTCACAAAGCTAAGCTTATTCTTCAAAGATTTCTCCTTTCTTTGTTCTCTCTTGCCCTAGTCAATAAATCTCTAGTCTTGCTGAAACTACCGATGAAGACACAACGAAATCCCGCAACTTTTCAGGATAACCCAAAAGTAAATCCTTAAATAATATCTACAATAGCATACTACAATTTGGTGACGATCCAATGGTTGGATCATCGATTGCTAGAATATTCAAGTGACGGACCTTATTGAAAATATACTCAACTATCAACATTTCATAAATCGGATGTCACACACTAGAAAATTCGACCTTTTCCAAAAATTCTCAAATTTTACAAGAAAGAAGATCTCAACAAGTAGAGTAAACTTTATACCTGTGGGCAAGTCCAATTTGGCCGGGAAGACCCCAAATTGGCTCGCACCCGTCGGAAACCCTAAGGTAGGTGTTCTTCAATTCGAATTCCTCGGTGTTCCAATGCTCCTACAACTGGTTGGGTCTTGATCCAGGGTCCAAAGGAAGTTGATTAAGAGTGAGGGTGGGTGGTAGAACTTGTCGGAATGATGGAATCGCCGTGAAAAGCCTTCGTTCACCCGCACAGTTTACATGGTTTTTGGGCTTTAAATTCCTTCGAAATTGTAGGGATATGGTAGATGGGAGGTAATGAAAGATGTGACAGGTGTGGGATGGTTGAAGATCACCTGAAATGGCCGGAATTTAAACCGGCTGAAGGTGTGGTTGGGGTGTACGGTCAACCGAAATGGAATGGAAAAAAAATCCTCTTTTCTTTTCCTCCCTTTTGATTGATTGTTGTCTAATCTTTTCCACACTCTAATTGGTCCCTTTCCACTTCTAATTAATCAGTCCCTTAACCCAAATATGTGTTTGGGCCTTTTACCCACAAGTGGAAGTTAAATAATTCCTACTATCTATAGTTTCACAACTTCAAACGTCCATAACTATACTATTATAATTCGGACTCTCAAACGACTTTCGCCTATGCATTCATGGGGTCGAGATCTATTTAAAAACACTAGTTATAACTTCGAAAGGTCGACGAATGTTAAAGATTGATTACGAAACTTCAAACTCAATAACCAATCAATTAACATTCCAAAAATTAACGGAATTGAAATTAACTGATAAAGATAACATAATTGCGAAATAAGGAATTTAAATTACGTGATAAGTAACGAATAGTGAAATTCCGGGGATGGGATTTCACAGGTGGTACAAGAATATTCACCTATTGTCCATTGATTACGCCTTTCAACATGATCTTAAGCCTTGACTCATCCTCTGTAGACAAACCTTGTGGAGGAACCCTATCTCAAACTTAAAGCTGCCAATCTATTGAAGAAATCAATGAAAATCAAGAGAGGAGAGTGATGAATTAGATAGACTTGCATGTTCGTAGCTTCGTCCCAAAGTTGATGACATGAACGAATGATAATATTTTGTTACATTCAGAAACCTTAATGAATAAATGTCCAAATTATAAACTAGGATAAAGATTTGGGCCAATTCTAAAGTTAAAAATGGATAGTGTTAGAAAAATATCTTTTTTCCCTTTCTCTCTTTGTGAGAGACCTTCCCTCTGTTTAAGGGTTATTCTCACCGATATGTATGAGTCGTTCCCAATCGAGTCCAACTCCAGTACCGTCGATCCTAGCTCTGGCTGGGATCAGTGGGTTTTCTTTTATTTCTTTCTCTCTCTCTCTCTCTTTCTCTTCTTCCATCCGCTGTTTTTTCCCTGGTTTTATTGGCCGATTTGCCTTCTTATCTCCCCTCTGCTGTCCCTCATCCATATTCATCCAATTTTCGAGCTTCAGTCACCCTTTGCCGCGATTTGTTGCGGTGTTTCGAGTTGGTGTGTATTGAGCTAGTGCTTGCACTAGGTCGAGTGTTCTTTGCACCACCACCTTCTCTTTGATGTATGCCATTGTTGGCAGTGTTGCTCGTGGATTGCCATGAGTTTTTTTTTCACTTGGCTACAGATTCTCAGTTGTTTGTAGTTGTGCTAGGAGTGAAGCTTAGGATTGGTTGCTGGTATCGATGAGGCAAGGCTTGGTTTGGGGAACGAATTTGGCTGGATCGATATGCATGACTGCTGTTTTGGTGGTTGTAGCGGCGGTTATAACGGAAGACGCAACGGATTCGGTTGTTTCTGTGTTTTCTTTTGTTTTGGTCTCAACTTTTGGTTGGGCCTCAGTTGTTTGTTTGTGTTTTGTTTTTGGGCCTCTGTGTTGTAAATTTTGGGCCTTTGTGTTGTAATATTTGTTGTTAGTAATGAATGGTACCCTTGTTTCAAAAAAAAAAAAATGGATAATGTTATTTACACACTCATTTTTACATCTCATATACATTTGTTAATTTTTTTTCATAGATCTTCTTCATTTTTTTTTTACCAAACAATATTATCTACACTAAAAATGTGGGGAGTGGTTAAGCCTAGGGGTGGGCACGGGCCGAGCCAGCCCAATTTTGAAGGACCGGACTAGACCTGAGTTCAAAGGAAAAGCATCGGGCGGGCCGGGGATTACATTTATATGAACCGAACCTTACCCATCCCGGTTGAAACGGGCTGCGCGACGCCTACTCCATGGCCTGCCTTCACGTGGCCAAGCTCCATGTCGCCGCCGGTGAGTTCAGCGACGCCCTCCGTGCTCTCAATATGGGCCTCATCATGGGCGGCCCGCTCTTGAAGCCCGACTTGCACTCCCTCGTCTCCGTCGTCGCCGCCAAAGCCAGGGCAACTAGGGTTCGTCAGCAACAGCAGAAATGTCCCAATTCGGACCGCCGATTGGGCCGGCAAGACGTCGTCTCGGAGGAGGTGAGGTTCGTCATTTGATATCAAATTTCACAGCCTTTTTAACTCTCATAGCTCAAAGGAAGCGTCTTTCTTTGCAATTCAGAGCATTAATGATATCCCAATTCCTAAAGTCCTCTGTTTTCAAAAGGGTAGCTTTGAAAATTACTGGGTTCTTTCAAATTACCATTGATTTTTACTGTGTTTACATTTTGATTTGCAGTTGCTTGATGTTTGGCGCAGAAAGTCACTTTCTTGTAAAATGGTTGTGAAGAGATCAGGTCTATCTTTGGAGGGATTTTTGAGCGAATACTTGTTTCCGGGTTGTCCGGTGGTAATAACCGATGGCATGGATCATTGGCCGGCCAGGATTATCTAACAAAGGTTGCCGGTGATCGCACCGTGCCAGTTGAGGTGATTTTCTTCATAATGTAGTAGTACTAGTTTGTTGAAAATTGATGGTTGATTGAATTACTTACTTCGTTCTTTCGTTGATTTTTTGTTATATAACTGAAAATTGGTAAAGTTTTGAATGCACTGCAGGTCGGGAAAAATTATTTGTACCCGGAGTGGAAGCAAGAGCTTATTACGTTTTCCCAGTTTCTTGAGAGGATTCAGGCTAATGGCTCTGCTTCTGCTGCCCCAACATACCTTGCTCAGCATCCATTGTTTGATCAGGTGTGTTATTTTACACCGTTACCATGTTTGTAATGGCGATATGCCTACTTGTTGGGCTGGACTTTGCCAATTTTCCACCTTCGTATATCTGATATCCCATTATTGATATGCAGATACACGAGTTACGTGAGGACATATGTATTCCTGACTATTGTTTTGCCGGTGGTGGCGAACTAAGGTCTGCTGGAACAGTAACTCCATTACACCACGATCCACACCATAATGTTCTTGCTCAGGTATATTAGATTCAGTTTCCTAAAATTTAAGTATTTACATCATGATGTTGCCTTCTAGAGTGTTATGATTTACTTAGTAGAATAATCATCCAGTAAGCTGGATTTACCGTAAAATTGTTTCAGTTATGAGTTCCAGAGTTCGTTCATAGTTTTTCTAGGGTAACAAAGAAATTGTAATGGGATTGTTGTGTGTGATGGTGGATATACGAATCTCACGGAAAGAAAACAAAGGATTGTATACTAAACGCATTGTCACAGTTCCATCTCTAAAAAGTAAAACCATGTGCGTATTTAAAGAAGCTGATAATTTCATAGAACATGCCTAGGTTCTCTGGCTCCAAATTGCAGAATGATTTCAATCTATCATCAATGGCAAGAATGTTCTGCATGCTTCATTCCAGGCACAGACATGCTATACTTGATTGCGTGCCCGAGCACATGTATCCGTTGTCTATTTGTATATGCATGTTATTTTCTTGCTACTAGAATAAAATGATCCAAACATCTGTATGACTCAAATCCATTGCTCATTTTCAGGTAGTTGGCAAAAAGTATGTAAGGCTCTACCTTGCATCATTGTCCGAGGAACTCTATCCATACACTGAGACCATGCTATGCAACTCAAGCCAGGTAATTACATTCTTGACCTTCTTATTTTGTTGTGCTTAGCTTACCGATGCTACGTTGTTTTTCCATTCTAAACAATGAGTGCCTTGCCATGCATGCCGATTCCTTTATCTCTGATGAGGTCAATGTAGATCATATAGATGGAATCGGATTCCCTGTTCTGAAGCTCAATTATATATACTGATTGAAAAGACTTTGGTTTGAAGGTTGATCTAGACAAGTTCCCAAAGATGCATGACTAGGAATTTCATGACTGCATTTTAGAGGAAGGTAATATGATTTATATCCCACCAAAGTGGTGGCACCATGTGCGATCTCTAACGCCAAGTCTCTCTGTTAGCTTTTGGTGGAGTGAGTATGAAAGTTCATAGCTTTTACAGTGTAGTGGTATTAAGTTCGAAGCTTTTGGTGGACGAAGGATGGAAGCCCAGCTGTGTCTTGCTGATTGTTTTTTATTATTGGTGGACAGGGCAGTTTTCAGCTGCAACAAGACTACATTATCATGTATAAGCAATTCTGCTGAGTTTTACAGCATATCATCAGACTCACAGAGGTCTCAATTGTGAAGTAACTGTTACAACATTTTTTAGGATAACATTTCAACCTCTCTCTCTCTCTCTCTCTCTCTCTCTCTCTCTCTCTCTCTCTCTCTCTCTCGTTTCATTAATTGAGTCAGATTCGTTCAATTTGGTTTACGGTGTTATGCTGCTGGACATTTTCTGATCATGTTATGTGCGATTGATTTGTACTTGTATCAAATATATGTGATTAATTGTTAACTGAAACTGAACATTAACTGCAGAGAAGGAAATCAAAGTTAACAAGACAGATTATAAAGCCAAGAAAAGAAAAAAAATCATAAACGGAAACACTCTTAAGAACCGCGACCTTTAAATTCTTTACTTTCTAAGCGCTAGTTTTTCTCTCCTCTTTAGTAACGTTTCATTTGGTTTTGAGTCCACTGTTTTCTTCGACCCTGTATGACATTGCAGCGGCTGTTAGAAAGTCTTCCAAAGCTTTAGTAGAACAACCTTTGTATCCCTCCTCATCCTTCATGGCATCCCTAATAATCTCCTTTGCCTCGCTAGCTTTCCTTCTCATTTGCTTCCCTTTCTCTGTCTCATTCATCACTGACTCCAACTTCGCCACTATATTTTCCTTCTGAACCTCACAACTCTTCCCCCTCGCTACTTCCACGCAAACTCCGACTTGCTCCACCAGATACTTGACGTTGAAAAACTGTTCTGAAGCCATAGGCCACCCGAGTAAAGGCACCCCATGAACAAGGGACTCGATCACCGAGTTCCATCCACAATGGCTCAAAAAAGCAGAGGTTGCTTTGTGAGACAGTATTTCCACCTGAGGTGCCCATTTTTCGACAATTAGCCCTTTGTTTCGAGCTTTAATCCTCTGCACGAACCCTTCCGGAAACCACTCCTTCTCCTTGAACTCTGAATCAACATCATATTCCAATGGTGGCCTAACAACCCAAATGAAGTTTTTACCACTTGACTCCAATGCCATTGCCAATTGCATCATCTGAGACTTTGAAACTGTGTTTTGAGAACCAAATGAAATGTACAAAACTGACCTGGGTGGCTTTGAATCAAGCCAGTTTTTGCATGCTTCTGGTGTGAGTCCGGATTCTTTTCCTGCCCTTTTAGTCCCATTTCCGGATGATAGAAGAAGCGGTCCAACTGCCCAAACTGGCAATTTAAAGATCTTCCGGAGGTACATCAGCCCGGTTTTGTCTAGCTCCTCCACCGTGTTGATTACCATTCCGTCAGTTTTCATGCACTCATTGAATGATTTATGCACAAACACTGAAAAGGGGTCGGTGCCATTGCTCAGTTTAAGACTTTCTGAGAGCTGGGATATATGAAATTTCTTAGCTTCTGGAAAATCAGGCAGTGTGAATTCATATTCTCCGGATTTTGCTTTCAGATGAGGTAAATGCAAGCACAACGAGTAATAGCACGCCATGCCGAACCCTCCAACTGTGGAGAACACAGCATGGGACATGCCAAACTCATGAGCTATCTCAATCGTCCACCCAAAGAAGATGTCAGTGATCATGCAAACCGGTCGGCGCAGTCCATTTCTTTCATGGACAAGACCGTGCATTAGGTTTCTGAAAGAAGGCTTGAGTGACAAGGAAGCTTGAAAGAGTTTGAGGATGAGATGGTAGGATAGGGAATTGGTGTTTTCAGCGTCGCTGGGAAGACCGTGGTCGGAGCTCTTGAAAGGGATTTCGAGGAGGCGAATGGTGGTGTTCGGAGGGAGGGAGGAGCTGAGCTTCTTGATATTGAGTGGGGTGTTGATTAGGGTTATGGTGCAACCTTTTTTCTGCTCTAGTTGTTGGGCCAAGGCAAGGAATGGAATTATGTGGCCTTGTGCCATGAATGGGAACATAACTATGTGTTCCTTGATTTCTGCCATTGCTATTGAAAATTGAATGAAAAATATAGATGGATATTGTGTTGCTTACTATTCCTTACCAGAACCTGTGATATATATATATATATATATATATATATATATATATATATATATGTGTGTGTGTGTGTGTGTGTGTGTGTGTGTGTGAAGAGAATGGAGATTATTAAAGGGTTCCTTTGGGATTAATTAGCATGCATGCACCATCCTGGATTGGGAGCCACTTTGGATTTTTATGCCTGTTGCCTGGAGACCGAGAGATTCGGATCACTCAGACCACACAATTTTAATCATACAACTCCTATTAGTCCATTTCACTTGCCCACTTCACAAAAATCCAAAAACTTGAACGGCCCATATCTCTTTCTCTCTTTTTGAACGATCCGAATCTCTGGATCCACGGTTTTCAAACATAGAAATCCATAGGGGATCTCATTCCCTCTATCCTAGCAACTTGAGACCTGCCAACCCTGCCGGCAACAGTTGATATATCTTAGCAGCAAAGATTAAAGAGAATGAGAGAGATGGTTGGGAGCTAGGGTGGCTTTGTGGGTTAGCCCAGCCGAACTTCTCTCCACTTGTTCAAACCTATGCTTAATTCTTCTTATCTTTGCTTTTTTTATTTCTTTCTTGATGCACCTAACTTTTTGCTTAACATGCCTTAATGGTCAGGTAACAACTGCAAGAGAAATTTATATGAGCAGCAAACATGGTACCAAATATTGTTTAAATCCTTTCCCATTGGCCAATATCAACATTAACTTTTTAATGAATCCGAATGCAAAGACAAAAATGATCTAGAGAAACTGTGCAACCAAACTAAACTAAGTATATGTGAACTCGGTGATTGAAGCACTTTGTCATGGGAAGGTGATACATGGGTGGCCTTCGGGAGCTGAACCTGAACAGTTTCACAATGCTAAGTTCTTGGGAGAAGAGGCCGGCGTGTGCGTGGAGGCAGCGAGAGGGCGGAGCTGCATCTGCATGGTTAAAATAAAGAATGCTTGTGACTTGTGAGGTTAGGGACATGATCAGAAATGCCATAAAAGATGAGGGGGGATTCTGTCCAAGCCATGGAAGAATTACTGAATGCTGAAGAGCTAAGGAGCAAGACAACAAATTAATTAACCCTGCGTTCGGTACTATTTTCTTTCCTTCACTTTTAGTTTACCGTGTTTGTGCAAACCCTAGTTACATAAAGCCTTTCGGCAGATCCAACCGAATTTAATTCCAGAGTTCGGCAAAAGTCAACGAAGGTTAGTTAAAGATTCGGCAAACTATTACTCAGGTATCGAGATCTTCCCTTTCTTTCCAAACGTTACATAATCGATCCAAGACAATAGCTTCGTATTGTAGAATTATCAGAGAAACGGGTCATACGGCCCATTTTCAACAATACCGATATTGTCTCAAACTTAGTAATTACCACCTGCACAATCCGTCATGTATGAGGTTTTCTCACAAAAGGCTTCGGTATTAGTTGGAGGGGGATTTAAACTCTTCTTTTGTCATTGATACGGTCGATATGGGACATTTCAACACGCCCCTTCACGTGGGACCCAATTATCAGGTCACACGTGGGAGATCCACACATCGACAACCACGTGGAGCCAAGGGGACTCATCCTACACGCCGGCCAATGGACCCACCATCATCGCGCGGGGCCAAGGGACCCACCCATCACGTGGCAATACGGTACGGGCCCGCTCCTTGACTCTGATACCATGTAGAATTATCAAAGAAAAGGGTCATACGACCCACTTCCAACAACACCGATATTGTCTCCAACTTGGTAATTACCACCTGCATAATCCGTCACGTGTGAGGTTTTATCACAAAAGGCCTCGATATTAGTTGGAGTGGGATTAGGGTATTTAAACTCTTCTTTTATCATTGATACGGTCGATGTGAGACATTTCAACACATATTAACTCAATCTCCCCCGTCCTTGAACCGATAACCATCTTCCGACTAACTTAGCCTCCTCCATCCCTCGGGATCAACAAGGGGTGGTACAAGAATATTCACCTATTGTCCATTGATTATGCCTTTGGCATGATCTTAAGCCCTGACTCACCCTTCGTGGACAAACCTTGTGGAGGAACCCTATCTCAAACTTAAAGCTGCCAATCTATTGAAGAAATCAATGAAAATCAAGAGAGGAAAGTGATGAATTAGATAGACTTGCATGTTCGTAGCTTCGTCCCAATGTTGATGACATGAACGAATGATAATATTTTGTTACATTCAGAAACCTTAATGAACAAATGTCCAAATTATAAACTAGGATAAAGATTTGGGTCAATTCTAAAGTTAAAAATGGATAGTGTTAGAAAAATATATTTTTTTCCCTTTCTCTCTCTGTGAGAGACCTTCCCTCTGTTTAAGGGTTATTCTCACCAATATGTGTGAGTCGTTCCCAATCAAGTCAAATTTCGGTACCGTCGATCCTAGCTCCAGCTGGGATCGGTGGGTTTTCTTTCGTTTCTTTCTTTCTCTCTCTTTCTCTTCTTCCATCCGCTGTTTTTTTTTCCCTGATTTTATTGGCCGATTTGCCTTCTTCTCTCCCCTCTGCTGTCTCTCATCCATATTCATCCAATTTTCGAGCTTCAGTACCCTTTGCCAAAATTTGTTTTTGTGTTTCGAGTTGGTGTATATTGAGCTGGTGCTTGCACTAGGTCGGGTGTTCCTTGCACTAGGTCGGGTGTTCCTTGCACCACCACCTTCTCTTTGATGTCTGCCCTTGTTGGCAGTGTTGCTCGTGGATTGCCATAAGCTTTTTTCACTTGGCTGCAGATTCTCAGTTGTATGTAGCTGTGCTAGGAGTGAAGCTTAGGATTGGCTGCTGGTATCGATGAGGCGAGGCTTAGTTTGGGGAACGAAATTGGCTGGATCGACATGCACGGCTACTGTTTTGGTGGTTGTAGCGACGGTTATGGCGGAAGACGCAATGGATCCGGTTGTTTCTATGTTTCTTTTGTTTTGGTCTCAACTTTTGGTTGGGCCTCTGTTGTTTGTTTGTGTTTTGTTTTTGGGCCTCTATGTTGTAAATTTTGGGCCTTTGTGTTGTAATGTTTGTTGTTAGTAATGAATGGTACCTTTGTTCCAAAAAAAAAAATGGATAGTGCTATTTACACACTCATTTTTACCTCTCACATACGTTTGTTAATTTTTTGTCATAGATCTTCTTCATTTTTTTTTTGACCAAACGATATTATCTACACTAAAGGGGTGGGGAAGTGGCTAAGCGCCTCACAATGGGCTTGCAATAATATGGTTCAAATTTGTCTTTGACAAGAATCAAACCTAATACATCTCACTTATAAATAAAGAATAATACCACAAAACTGTAATACTAAAGAACTCTTCAATTTATTTAAGGGAACTTTAACGAAAAGCCCCTGATACTGTTCACTTTAACGAAAAACCATATTTTTACACTAAAAAATCAATATTATTCACTTTACCCTTTATTTTGTCTTTATTGTTAAAACTCAAAATTTTCAAACCATTTTCATTAGTTTTCCTTTTATTTAATCCAACAGCAAAAAAAATTAAAAGATTCTTGATTTACCTCTTATAGCATTTACTTTGTGTCCGACCACAAAAATGAACAACTTCACTTTAATCTTTATTATTAAAACTCAAAATTTTCAAACCATTTTCATTAGTTTTCTTTTATTTAATCCAACAGCAAAAAAATTAAAAGATTTTTATGAATACCCTTTATTAGGTCGTTTCTATGTAAGATTTACCTCTTATAGGCTGTAGCATTTACTTTGTGTCCGACCATAAAAAGGGAACAACGTCTCTCTCTCTCTCTCTCTCAGTTAGCAAAGCCAAATAATCCACTGCCGCAACAGAGAGGAGAATGGCCACGGCAGCTATGGAATTAGCTCTTAGAAATCCGTCGACTTTATTCAATCCCAAGTCTCCAAAACCTTTAAAGCTTCGAGCTTTTACTCTCAGATGCTCCTCCGCCACCTCAACCGCCGTCCCAGGTGCTGCTCTGCCGCTACCTCTTGTTTCAATTGTTTTGCTTTCAGTATTCCAGCTTTCCCGTTACGTTAATGCGGATGAATATTCAAAAGATTTGTTTTTTATTAGAAAAAAAAAGAGTGTGTATATTTGACGGTAATAAGATGGGAGAACAAGTTAATTGGGTGCCATGGAAATCCAGTTTTATGTCCAGAAATTTGAAAAAAAAAAATTTTAAAAAAAGGAAAAATAATGATGGTTTTATTCAGTTTTATAGAAATTCTTGTTCTTAGGCTTCAGCATTCACTCTCAGACTTAATGTTGTTAATATTTTGATAATACAGATTAAATATGTAGTTTTATTATTAAAAATGTATGATTCTTTGTGTTTTGCATTGCTTGTTGGGGTTTAGATTTGGCAGAGAAACCTTGGAAGACTTCAGATGCTAGGCTAGTGCTTGAAGATGGTTCAATCTGGAGAGCAAAGTCGTTTGGTGCTTCAGGGACCCAAGTTGGTGAAGTTGTATTCAACACATCCTTGACCGGGTGAGACAACTTATGATTTTGTATGTACCAGCAACTTATCTTAACATTTTAACTTTGATGTCGGGTTCTTTCTGTTCGTGGAACTTAGCTGCATATTCGTGGGACTTAGCTGCATGTCTTAACATTGTAACGTTTTAAATTGTTCTTTTGTAGGAATAACCTTTTGAGCTTGGTAGTATAATAACCAGAGTACTAGGTGATTATTTGTTAGCCTTCTTGGACTGTCTTCAACCTGAGCGATTATGTGAAATTCACAAAGCTCCTGTGTTTCTTTTTCCCATTCTGTAGTGATGATCACACTTTGGTTAACGTAATTTTGGTACTTGTATTATTGAACTAGTTACCTCGTCTTTGGTTGGGCATCAATGTCCAAGAGTTGATAAGTTCAGCATGAGTCATATATGGAGTCTGATACACATGCATTTTACATGTTTACGCAGGTACCAAGAAATTATTACAGATCCTAGTTATGCTGGCCAATTTGTCCTGATGACAAACCCACATATTGGAAACACTGGTGTAAATTTTGGTGGGTGGAGTTTTCTTTCTCTACTTTTGAAATTTATGCTGTCTTGGATATGCTGAATTATGAAATTGGTGTTGTCCTTATTAGATGATGAAGAATCAAGGAAATGCTTCCTTGCCGGTTTAGTGATCCGAAGTTTAAGTATCAGGTGTGCTTCCTTGCTGTAGGAATATCAGCTGCTTCCGTGATTGAGCTGTGCTCAGTTTTGACAATAAACTAAACTGTGTGTCTTTAAAAATTTGCAGTACATCAAATTGGAGATGTGCAGAAACAATTGGTGATTATTTAGCAGAAAGAAACATCATGGGAATTTGTAAGTTAGACCCGGTCATCAATATTTAAGGCACTAATATTTTGCAGAATTTTGTTAGTTGGTGTGCTAAGCTGTATGTGTGTAAATCTCACTCTCTGTGTCCCATGCTGATTGATTATGCAACAGATGATGTTGACACACGTGCTATCACCCGAAGACTAAGGCAAGATGGAAGCCTTATTGGTGTTTTGAGCACAGAACAGACAAAATCAGATGAAGAACTATTGGAAATGTCTCGTTCGTGGGACATTGTTGGTAAGGATTAAATCAAGCTAGTTGAATAAGTCAAAGGATTTAACAGAAGAAAAACAATGTCAAAGGATTAAAGTTCCAAGATTTATTGTTTTAATTTTGCAGGGGTGGATCTAATAAGTGGTGTGTCATGTAAGGTCCCTCATGAATGGGTTGATAAAACACATTCAGAGTGGGCATTTAACTCCAGCAAAAGAGATGCAGATGCATTTCACGTAAGTCAGCATTGAGTTAAATTTGAATTCCTTCCGGAATGTTTGGTATCATTTTCGTTCTTTTTTTTTAAATTAAAGAGAGGGAAAAAGGAGAGGAGAATGAGAACAGAGATGAAGGGAAATATGTAGGATGGTTTTGGAAGTAAATGCTCTTTAGTTCTAATTGTATCCTATTATTCTCACTCTCTTCGTGACCACTCACCTCTCATATCTTGTTTCTCTCCTCCTCCATCCCTTTATCTCCTTAACTAGAAAACAAAAGGCAAACACATTTGCTAACGGACCAGTTTTGCTCTGATGTTGGTACTTTGGTCTTAGTTGACCTTTTTTCTTATTCCTTTCGGTATGAATTGAAGGTTGTTGCATATGATTTTGGAATCAAGCATAATATACTCAGGCGCTTGGCTTCGTATGGTTGTAAAATCACTGTTGTGCCTTCAACATGGCCAGCTTCAGAGACTCTGAAAATGAAACCAGATGGGGTCCTTTTCAGCAATGGCCCCGGAGACCCATCTGCTGTTCCTTATGCTGTTGAAACAGTCAAGGAAATTCTTGGGAAGGTTCCCGTTTTTGGAATTTGCATGGGCCATCAATTGCTTGGCCTGGCATTAGGCGGTAAAACTTTCAAAATGAAGTTTGGCCACCATGGAGGAAATCATCCAGTCCGTAATCTTCGTACTGGAGATGTTGAGATAAGCGCTCAGGTATCTCAATCATATAATTTTTATGATGTTCGAAATTTTTGAACTGTCATCCTGAAGTAAACATGTCAAGCATCTGTGAACCTCTTTAATTTTGTCGCAGAATCACAACTACGCAGTTGAGGCTGCATCACTTCCCGAGGGTGTAGAAGTAACTCATGTTAATCTCAATGATGGAAGTTGTGCTGGTCTTGCCTATCCTGCACGAAACATCATGTCTATTCAGTACCACCCTGAAGCATCCCCGGGACCTCATGATTCAGACTACGGTAATGTGAATTGTGTTTCTACATACTGATAAGTAAACATTAAATTTAGTAGTATTTTATGTGGTAGGTGCTTGCACCAACTAGAGACATGCACTTTTAACAGGAAATCTAGGAATTTCATCATCTACTGAAAGGTGAAACTGGAGCTCATAGCAATGGCGGCTTTTCTTTATCCTGTTGCTTCTTTCTAGCTACTTTCTATCACACTTACGATACCATTTCTTTATAAAATTACATATGGTGTAACGTTACATTACAAAAAAAGTTAAAAAGGGATTTTTTTTTTTTTTTAATTTGTTTTTGCTGCAGTTTTTAGCGAATTCATAGAGCTGATTAAGAAAGTAAAAGTAAATGCATGAAGGTATCTGCACTGAGCTTCAGTTGATGGACGGCATGCCCTGAGGGGGCGAGGGTTCAAATTGTCATAAACAAGTCCAGCCTCTGCTCGTATCTATGGGATTAACATTTACGGTTGCCAAAAACTTGTTAGGAGTTCCACCCCGTCTTTTCTAGTCATGATGCTGTTAGCAACTGAAATTTTGAGATGAATATTTGTCACGCTCGAAACTTTGCTCCAATTGATTCGTTTGTTCTTGTTTTGTTTGCTTTAATTGGTTCAATACAATGGTTATTCTACAATATCAGTTATATTTTTTTTGCTTCAGAATCCATGAGATCAGTGGTTTAGCCAAAAAAGAAGAAAAGTTGCATAATTTAATGGTGGTAATATTTTTTTGCTTTTAGTGAATTGTCTCATTTATAAGCAGGCTCTGGTTAAGGGGGAAAAAAACTTGGGCCATACCGCCTGACCAGTTGACTGGTTCGACCATCTAAATTCTAATGAACTAATGCCACGTCGCTAGTAATTTCTATGTAGACTTTCACTGATAACCATATTAACACAATACCAACAACTATATAATTGAAAGTATGAATTGTCTTAGACGATATATGTCTAGCGGAAGCGAGAATGTTGGCTTGAGTTATGAAAATATTGGTGAGAATCAAACCCCGAAAACCGAAGGGTTCCTCCCCAAGGTTCGTCTACGGAGGGTGAGTAAAGGGCCTAAGATCAGGTCGAAAGGCATAATCGACGGACAACAGGTCAATATTAAAGGAGGCATGGTGAAAAACAAAATAACAAACCAATCTTTATGTCAGCCTCTACTTTAAACATCAAAGGTACATACTTCCTCATGTTGAACAATTAGCCCATAAAAAATAAATTAAAAAACCTAAAAGAAGGCAGTAATTGATTGATAAAAAACTAAGAAAAAAATTTAAAGAGAAAGGATCAATTTACTGAACCTGCAGACTTGTATCTGCAAAGAACCTTACACCTTAAAACCCTATCCTGAACATAAAACCCCGGCATCACCATAATCTTAACCCGGCTCGGACCATGCGATCTCTGCCTGTCCATGAACATGTCTTCCATGTAGTGTGGATCAAAGCTCCTATTCTCCTCCACCCTCAGAATTCCGAGAGGCGGATTGAACGAAAATGCAAGCAAATGAAGCAGCCAAATGCACTTGGTAGCAACAAAGAATGCTTGAAGAACCTGCTCCGGCCACGGCCTTGTCCAATTTAGTGTTGTAATGATGCAACTCATCTTCTGATCACAAAACTTGCTGAATTCTTCGCAGTAATACTTCGTTCCCTTTCTTAATACTTCATTCCAGCTCAAGTTTCTGAGGGCAACGAAGGAAGAAAACTGCGCTTGGCGTGCTTGGTGAGGGTCTAAAATCTTCGGCGAGCCATTTTTCTGAAACATACAGTTCTCGAAGTCTTGGTAGAGTGACTGGTTGATGATGGCTTCCAAATGGTACAACACTGCCTTGGAGTACTTGGAACTCAATGACAATTTGAACGGCTCGAGAAGCATGTTCAAATTATCCACCAGGGTGTTATCCGTTACTTCGATCTGCGCTACAAGGATCTTGCAGAACTGTCTTACAGACAGTCTTGATTCCGATACTATCTGTAAGAAACCTTCCACCATTACTTCCTCGCTGACCGGCATTAGGTTTTCTGCGTTCCCATCGTTGGATTTGCCACTCTTCGGAAAGTTCCCAAGCTTTTCAGGGATTTGGATCTTGGTATGTGTTGCTTGTCTCAAAGCTCTCTTCAGCTCTTCACAGTAAGTTTCCAAGTAGTCCATCTTCTGTTTCAGCTCCCCGAGCGAAGATCTCATCCCCGAAACCTCCATTAACGCGGCGTCTCTATGCTCATTCGCTTCTATGAGCTGTTTCCTCAACGTCTCAATCGACATTATCCCCAATTCCCTATAAACCTGAGAAACTTCCTCTGATTCTGTTCGGTTTGGAGAGCTTTCGTTCTTGTGCTTCTTCCTTAACTTCGGAAACAACCACGAAATCACTCCCCGGCTTTTTGGCTGCGATTGAACAGACGAATGTGAATCTGTCAACGGCACAACGATGTTAGAATTCCTGCAGTTCCTCATCCCAGTCTCCGAATCGCTTGTTATGGTCGCAGGCTTGCATCGATTACATGATGAAACCGAGTTGAAATCCCCCAAACTATTTCGCCTTCTCGACCTGAAGTATTCATTGGCTGGTGATGTTTGAAGCACGGTGATGTTGTTTGCACACGAAGAGCTTGTAACAGATTTGTGATCCTCAGCTGGACAAGCATGGGACTCTAAGTTGGCGAAATCGGAAGGGAACCCTTTTCTTGAAGATGAGTTTTCCTTGTAATTTGATGCAACTGTTTCATCCCCATTTCCTTCTAGCCCACTGTACTCGTCCCAACTCTCGGATAACGTTCGATTCATCGTCGGAATTTGTTGAAATCCAGGCAATGGTTCATCTTCATAACTCTGTAAAATGTCTCCAAACTTAGTGAACTCTTCCAGCACTTAGAAACCACAAAATACAATCCTTATTAATTGTTTTTTTTTTTTTTTAAATACGAAGATCTAAACTACTCTAATATACGACGGGACGAATCCAAACTTTTTAAGGACCTAGCCAACTGGCCTAACTCAAATATGCATATAATACAACATTTGAGCATTAGATTTAGGTTGCGAAGGGTTTGTGATTTTCACGCTCCAATTTTCTCCTTCGGTCAGTCCCTTTTTTATGTTCTGGATTTGCTTTTGATAAATCCAATCCAAAAGCTAGAACAAAGTGTTGGGCAGAAAATAAGATTGCAAAAAATCACCACCTTTCATTTAACTGAGAATAATAACTTCAACCAAAGAATTGTTGGTCTATCATGTAGGAACTTGATGAAGTAAAAAACAAATGTAGTGGTATCGGCTGTATAAATCCTAAAACGCCACTACATTTGGTTTTACACTAAATATTCCGTTAGCTCTAAATACACCATTAATAAAATTATAATAAAAAAATGTTCCCTTTCACTCATTAGTTCTATAAAAAAAGTTTAAAACTACATTATTTGGAATATTATATTTTAGTTCTCAATTCAAGTGGTCCAAAAGATAATTGGGAACTAAAACTACATTATACACCAAAAATGTTCATTAGAAAACCAAGAACAAAAATTTCTCACAATAACAAAGAAAACAAAGCAAATTCGAGGTTAGATAATGAAAACGAAAAATGGCGAAAAAAATTTCTACTGCGAAATTTTTTAACAGAAAAGTGGCACGCTCGCAATCACAAAAAATCACCCTCATTATAAATTAAAACCATATTATAAACCAAAAATATTGGTTAAAAGCAAAGGAAAAATTGCTCACAACAAGTAAGTTAAACAGAACAAATTCAAGAAACCAGAGGATGAGAAATGCAGAATGTCGAAAAATTCGACTCACCGGAGTGAAAACAGGGTAGTCTTGGGCAGAGAACTGAGAGGCAGGGCGGGAGGCAGGGGAAGAAGAAGGGAACCTGAGATTTGCAGGGCTGCTTCCTTGAACCAGAGCAGCATGGAGAGCTCTCAGCTCCACTGCTTTGGCAATGGCGGCTTGTATTTCCTGCCTGCTGACATCATTTTTGACATGGGAGTTATTCTCTTGGGATTGAAAATTGTTACTATTTGTAGTAAAAGAAGCCATGAAAAACCAGAGAGAAAAACAGGGGAGGGCAGAGGAGGAGTGGGGTGAGATTGTTCAGGGAGAGAAACGAACAAAGAGAATGGAGGAGTGGGAATCCAATGGTTGGATTTGATGTGAAGAGATGAAGATCATATCTACAGTGGAATCTTGGAAAACCAGAGAAGTTAGAGAGAGAGAGAGAGAGAGAGAGAGAGGGATACCCTAAGGCCAATGAGCTTTTCTCTTGGTTCTTAGTGGATTTTGATAGAATGTGAGCATGTGAAGCAGAGAGAGAGAGAGAGGGTAATTCTTACTCACTGAAGACATGGCTTCGTTGTAAAGTGAAATTACCAAAATACCCTTAGGGCCATAGTTTCCTAAAATAACCATGTAACCAAAACATGACGTGTTGGTACTACTATGAACATGATTGCTTGGTACTATGAGAAGAAATTCTTCTCTCTCTCTCTCTATATTCCACTCAATTGTTTGGACTTTCAAGAAGTGATGATGCCCACTTTAATTGTGAAATACTCTTTATGTTATCATGGCAATTAATGATCTAAGTGAGTTGGTCCTTTTAAGTTCATGTGATTGTACATGCTGCTTCTTCTTTCAATAGGGTAAAACAAAAATGAAAAGAATGCGATTAAATTGACGACAATAAGAGCTACAAAACTCACGATGATAATTTTTGTCTGGTTAAAGCTAAAATTCAAGAAGATGAGCATATGAAAAGAAATCTCATGAAACTGTAGTTTTTTTTTACTTAGTAATACCTTTTACTCTCCAAATAGTTTGGAAATCATTTGGAAGTATATTATCGTTTATGTTTGCATTTGAAGAAATATAATTCCTAGTACAAAGATTTTAATTTTAGTGGCAGAGCATTTCTTCATGGATTTATCGTCAAAGTATGAATTAGTGGTAAAGTACTTATCTCTGCACTTGCAATCAGAACGAGTATAAATGATAGAGTGTTTATCTCTGCATGCACTTACAATCATAGATCGATTCTCATGCTCTCATTTCCACCATCAAGCTTTCATTTCCATCATCTAGCTTTAGACAATACATTTTTAGAAAAAAGTTTGAAGACAAAGTAAATAAATGAGGGTCTTATATTAAGTGATTGAGGAAAGGGTAGTTTGGTCCATAAATAAAATTTTTCTGAGCTGTCCAAGGGCCGAAAGGGAGTTGGGGACTGGGGACAGAAATATCGAAAACCTTCCAAACACTCCTTGTCTTGCTGTTCTGTAATTAGTGAATCTTGTAAAGTAGTGCTACAGCGGGGACCAAACGGGTCATTGCCCTCTCTCTCCCAGTATATTTACCAAATTACCCATGCTTAGATTTCATGTTGGGAGTCATGGGAATGAAAGAAGCAGGGGTAGTTTGGTAAATGAAATAATGACTTTATTGGAAGGCCCTTTGTTTATTTTGGAAAAGGAATTCCATGTAGGATTAAGGAAATATCTAAAGTTTGTGTCGTTGTTTGGTCTTACACATTAGTTTGAGTGAGTATATTACATATATATAGAAATTAGACAACCCGAGTTTGATACTTACAATACTACTACTATACTAGTGGAAGTTCAATATATTGATATTACACTGATGAGTTTAATATATCACATTCAAATTATTTGACCCACTATTAAAATATGATTCCTGTACAAGTTAAATATATTTGTATCACACTTACTTTTTCCGATCTACTTTCTTTCAATAACTTTGTTTAGAAGAAGTGACTAATGAGATTAACTTTATGATCACCAACCCCCCACCCAAAAGCTAGAGTGGTTTGTCAACCTCCACATGCAGAAAAGTGTTTATTTTCTTTTTTAATTAACTTCATTTCATGGATTATGCTTAAATTAATCACAAAGTTGTCTTTTTGAAAAAAATAAAATAGATTTGAAATCTTGCATATTCTGTCCTCAATGAAATAGATTTGAACTTATTAGTTTCTTGTTTAGAATGAGTTAAGGTTGGCTTAGTTTATGTCAAATTTGTTGTCTTAAGGTTCACTTGATTATGCCTTATAATTGGCGACTTTTTCGGTGTGATTGTGTACACCACTATGTGATATTGACACGCAGCCGTTTTCTTATTGGTTTTAGCTATACACTTTGAATTTGATACACCTTTGATAGAAAACACAAAAATCCTAACTTATTTCCATTCATTGACATCTTAAATTGTTGTAGAAGCAAATGGTCCAATAAATTATATATATTTATTCTCATCTTTAGGAAAGTCATACTACCTTAGGGTTTCCCATTGCTTGCTACTCACTACACTGTCTGCCAATCATGTTGGTTCAACATAATTAAGTTCTATACTTTACAATAATCTTGATATTTACAATAAAAATTGGTGATTATCTTACATAATTAATCATACCGTGGATGGATGGGCATTGCATGTATCATGTGTGTTCAAATGTGCTGAGAGTTAAATAAAGAGAGATTATATTCATATATCACAAATTACTTATTCCACACCCTTTTAATTTTTTAATATTTTCTACACACCACTAACATTAGATAGAAAAATATTAAAATATTAAAACAATGTGAGAAAAGTAATTTGAGGTGTGTGAATATAATCTCCCTAAATAAAAGTCACGGTGTATTTGAATTGGACAAGGATTGTCTGCCCTACCACTTCCGGTGCCCTCCTGTTTTGTGTGGTCACAGTTAACCCACGTCTACATTTTATATTGTCTTTTTATAGAGATAATAAGACAAAAATGAATAGTAATATAAAATGTTGACGTGGCTTAACCGTGACCACACAAATAGAAGGGCACGAGAGGCCACCGGAAGTGGGAGGGCAGACAATTCTTGTCCATTTGAATTATAATATGCAATCAGTTCTTACTTTTATAGTTTTCAAGTTTAATAGGCCAATAATTAAAAATTATGGTTAACAAGATGGTTGTAATATATTATAATATAAACAGATGTATACATCTGCTTGAGGCTTTTTCTATCATTTAATTTATTTAAGTCATAATTAAGTATTTAAGCAAAATTAATACAACAACAATTAATTCTTTATCCTAATAAGTATGGTCAACTGCATAAATTCTAGAACGTCAATTACACTCGGTTTTACGTCAAGTCTTCCGTTAGCTCCAATATTACATATATTTTATTATAGCCCTTTTCAAAGTCTTCCTAGGTTTTCCTTTAACCCTTTTTATTTTGAGTCTTCATCTTATAGTCATATCTTCTAACTGAAGCATTCATTTAGTTATTTGATTAACTATATTTTTCATCTAACAAAGTATTCGAAAAGAAAAAAAGTTTCGAATATGACTTTTGGTAGGGGTGAACATTGAAGGACTTCAAATATAGACGGTTTCAAATTGGTAAAATGCATTGTACAAAAAATAATGACATCCTTTTTCTTAAAATAAGGACATCCTTTTTCTTGTTTAAAAATAAGGACATAGATAATAATCATAATAGAAAATAATATTGCAGGCAGATAACCCTAAACCCTAGCTTGATGGTACTTTATATTTTCCAGTGAAAATACCAACCACAAATATCAAAACCACCTCTTCTGCTCTATCACTTTGTGCGTGGTTTGTGCAATGTGTCCTCTATATACATATACATAATTGTATATACACGCATATATATACCTATAAGTACAAAAATATATTCTGCCATTTTAAAGTACATATTCTTTTTACAAAGCTGAGTTCAAAGCAAGAAGCAGGAAGAGATACTGTACTAATATTCTTGCTGGACTTCTTCGGATGATGCTTGAATTTTGTCATGTTTTGATTGTTTGATCCTAGTAAAAGTGGATTCCCGAGGGTTTTTGTTGTTTTCTTATTTTATCATCCTCTCTTCATTACAAAAACTAGGGTTTTTACTTTTTTTTATAGCATTCATGCCGTTGTTGTTACCCGTGTCTTTGTTCTTTGTGGGGATCCACGTTGTGTCTGTTAAATTGCAGTTCTTCTTAAAGAAATTGATTAGGGTTACAATTAGGGTTGGGTACTTGTTTTGTTTCTTTCTTCTCTTCTTAATTAGTAAATAATACAGATTCTTTGTTTCTTCTTTGTTTGTGTAGCTGTCTTCATGCCATATAGAGTGGATTTTTATCCGAAAATGTGGGATCACATATTGCCTTGTCAATATCGTTCATTGCTATCGTACAAGTTGAGGAACTACTACTCCTCCTACCAATTAGCTTCATTGAAATAATACTACTTTAGGCCCTAATTAGAATTATGGATGTTCCATAGTAGACTGGAAAAAATTAATGTCATATCAATATATTGAACTCATAAAGAAATCACACTCTTACAGTATGCGAGAGAATTTGACTGTGATATATGTGTGTGTATATATATATATATAGGAAAAATTAGTATCCGGTCCCTAGTTTTTACTGTTCATTGACTAAGACCTTATTAGTTCTCAAATTTTGATTCAAGTCCCTAGCATTAATGTGATAATGAATTTACATGTTTATTATATAATTTTTTAATATAAAAATTAGTAATTAATTTAGGGTTTAATACTCACACCTCTATTAAACTTCTAATTAATTTTCAATTCAAACATTTCCAAAATAATAAAAAATTAAATTAAATTAAGTTTGTACCTATTAGTTTTTTTTATATATAAAAAGATTCTCAATTTTTTAATCTTAAATGTACCCATTCATATAATTTTTCAATTTTTTTAATCTTAAATGTACCCATTCTCAAATATATCAATTTGTTATATGTAAAATGTACCCTTTTTTTAATATAAAATCCATTCAAAATTTTTAATCCATGTTTAAACTTATATGAGTACATTCTTTTTCGTTGATTTGAGAATGTATCCATGTTTTGGTACAATAACTTTTTTTGTTAATTTTGGTTAATGTACCCATACATATATGTACACAGTACACACACACAATATAATAGAGGGTATAATTTATATTTTATTATTTTTAATCCCATAAATTATGGGTTTTATTTAAAATCTCATTAATATAAACAATTACAAATTTTAATTTTTAATTTTTAATTAAAAAAATATAGTAACTTACATTATTACATTAATGTCAGGGACCTCAATCAAAAACTAAAAACTAACAAGGTTTCAATCAAATAATATTGATAGCTAGGGACCGCATTCAAAGTGTCCCATATATATTGTGAAATGTGATATAATATAGAACTCATGAGAGTTCAATATATTAAACTCATGATTGTGATATATAAAACTCATGAATGTGATATCAATATATTGAAATAACACTAGTGTAGTAATAGTGTTATAGTTACCAAACTCAGATTGCATAAGTCTCATATATAGTCATATAACTCACTTAAACTATTGTGGAAGGCCTAAGCATAGCAGTTTGAGTGCCATTTTTTTTTTCAAATTCCTGATGTTGGAATTGTTAAATTAAAATTCACATGGGTTAGTTAATTGTTTTTAACTTATTAAAGACTAGCTAGACGAGGGGAGCCCTTGTGGTTTCATTTGGGTCATATGCCTAATGCATGATAGTGAACTATATAGAGTTAGGACAAGGATATCCACACACTTATTTTTCTCTCTCGCACATTCTTGTTAATTTTGGTTATTGATCTGTCAATTCATTCCATCCAATGGTTGCAAATTGAGAGTGGTGTGTGAAAAGTAAAAATAGTTGTGTGAAGAACACTACCTAAAGTTATACGGGTTTGTCTCCAATCAGCAAGATTTCAACTATTTATCAATTGGATTGGCAATTGAGAAAAAAAATAGTAATTAATTCAATCATGATCCTCTATTTTCTGTGCTATGGAGCAATCCGGACTATATCACATATTTACGCCCACCATGAAAGACTCACGGGCTAGTGTTGGATTAGTTAAGCTAGCTTGTCAATGTCATTAGTCATACCATTCTTGTCAATGTCGTTAGTCATACCAATCTTAATCTTGGCCCACGAAATGGATACTCCGGTCTACACTCTTCCGCACAACTTCTTCAGATTCAGAGCTATACCAACTTTCAGCTCTTTTCTATAGAGTTGGTTAATCTGGTAGATTAGGGCAGCTTTTTTGCTTCTACAACGAAATATCCAATTTTGTTGACCTTTTCTTTTATGTTGAGTCTCCTTTGCCAGTTTTGCTGAAAGATAAGATAGTATTTCGTTTCAACATGTAAGACCTAAAGTTGTGTTTCGTTATTTGAGTTTAGCGAAGTTGACCACGATAAAGTGTTCCCTATATACTATCTAAATTTAAATTATTCTTCTCGTAATTTATATGAATTTAGTATAGAATATTTCTTGTTATTTAAAATAATAACCCTACAGAATGAACAGGAAAATGGGCACTGGAGTTGGAGAACGACGTAGTGGTATTTGCTAAAGAAATTTTTTCCGATGGTTAAGTAGAGAGGTTGCTTCTGAAACGACAATGACGGTTGTTTAGGGCTATGGCGTTTGAGCATTTACGTTGTGTATCTTGACATTGTGTAAAAAGATGAAGTACCCTCGAGATTAGTAGAAGTAGGGAGGATCTGTAAGAGAGATCAAACTCATGATAGCCAAGAAAAAAAATCAAATCGAATTTGAAACTCAGCAAATTCAACCCCATCACGTGAAACCACACATTTTAGTGAGCAACGTGTGTAGGAAATTCTTTGTCGATATACTGAAACTAATGCTAATCTTTTCGAAAGCTCATCAAATTATAATTTGTTATCATCAAATCATAATTTGTCAGAACTAACGTCTCTTTTTGAATGCTTAGCTGAAACAAGCACCAATCTTTTCGAAAGCCCAATTAGAACAAACACTTCTTGCTTGACCAACAAATCATAATCCTTGAAACTAATGTCTCTTTTCGAAAGGCCATAACGTTCTTTTTTTTCCGAATGCCCTATAAATAAATCTCTTGACAATCATAGACAATCTTCCTTTTTGGTTGTGGGTGCATGAAGAAAAATTAACTTTGTGCACTCACAGGTAAACGCTCACAACAAAGTTCAACCAATAATTGAACTCTGCTTTGATATCAAATTGAAAATAAAACATTTATGACTAATATATTTAATAATCTCACAAACTCGATCAAATACTTTATTCTTGTACATAAAGAGTTTTTTTTTTTTTATAAGATTACAAAGGAGCCTAATAGAAAATAAATCATATAAAACTTTTGTCCACAAGACAGAAAACTTATACCAAATCAAATCAAATCAAATCTCAAATTTAATCATATCTCTAAAGTACTCTCCTTTATATTTTCTAATAATTTATACAGTTGATCTGATTTAATTTGTAAAAGAAATAACAACCAAGACAAATAAAATAAGTTAAATATCTCCTAATCCTACAGGAGAAGTAATTAATTAGGTGCCTAATTAGTCATGCCAATCTTAATCTTGACCCGTGATTAGACACTCTTGTCTTCAATCTTAAATATACCAACTTTCAGCCCTTTTCTATAAAGTTGGTTTGGTAGCTTTTTGGGTAACTTTTTGCTTCTAAATTGAAATGTCGATGTCCGACTGTACTGTATAAGCAGTAGCCACTCTTTATGTTGAACCTTTTTCACCCAACAAATACATTGGAGGTAGAACTTTTTTATATTAATATGAAAGAACCTAAAGTTGTGTTTTCAATTCAAAGAAGGAATCACTACTTCAATGCAATACAAAAAGCTAACTTGAAAAGTGTTGGAAGCTCAAATTATTCATATCTAGTTGCCTGTAATATGTTTTCTTATGCCTTATAAGTATAGAGATAACTAGAGTCAAGTACAAATAACTAACTAATCTTTCGAGGTGATTCTAAATTAGTTTTAATCTCTTAAAACATTTCAATTATTTAACATTTTAAAAAGTAAACATATGTTAGGTCACCGGCATTAAGTGATGACTTTACCAACACTAAACGATGATGTTTCTAGCATTAAATGATGATGAAGACAAATACTAAAGTTTTTTTTTTTTTTGGTAACAGAAGGGGGTGGACCACCCAAAAAAAACTAGCTCAAAGAGTTATTACAGATAATGCAAGTTCGAGGGACTCCCATCATATCATCAAATAATCGAGTTCCAATCCAATCAAGAAGATTATCAAAATAATGGTACTCAAGATCCATATTATAGCTCCAATTGGAAATGTCATTTGCCACCATGTTCTTCTCCCGGTAAACATGCACTAACTCGCATTCGGCTATGCATATCATAAGTTGTCCACATTGATCAATGATGTTGGCAAGAGAATGAAAGCTGATATTAGTCATATATTATTAATCAAATTAACCACAAGATCTGAATCCATCTCCACACATAATCTTGAAATACTCTTATCAACCACAAGTTTCAGTCCATAATCTTGGTCTCTACTAATCGTCGTTTTTGGAGCTTTAATTCTCTAAATTGACTCCTTTTAGCCAAGTTAAGCCATAAATTTGATTAGCTAAACTACGTCCATTCAAAGCTCCATAGATGACGTGGCCCTTTACCACATTTGTGGAAATATGTTAAGCCCTTGCATGATGACGTGGGTTTGAACCTTATTAGTGGCTAATCTAACATCTAATCTAATAAAATCTATCGTTTGACAAAAAAAGAAAAAAAGAAGCTCCATAGATGACTTGAGAGTAAAAACCTATTTTTCATATCATCACTTAATGCTAGTGAAGCTTGTTTGAGAAAGAATAACTTTTCATTTCAATGAATAAAATTACAAGATAGTTGTATATATACAACTCATTTACACATATCACTGTCAACTACTCTTCAACCAACTAACTACACATCTCAACTAATTAACAAATATTGAACTATATCTCTAAGTATTAACTAACTATTGTATTTACATAAGTATCCTTAATATCCCCCCGCAAACTGAGCTGAGGAGTTCGAAGAGAGAGTTTGGATCTGAGAGTTTGAAAACAGTCCTTAGCAAGAGCCTTAGTACAGATATCTGCAATCTATTGCTGAGTGCAAATATAGTGAACAAAGATTTCTTTGGCCAAAACTTTCTCTCGAATGTAATGGTAATCAATCTCAACATGCTTGGTACGAGTATGGAACAATGGATTTTTGGCAAGAGAAAGAGTAGAGACATTATCACACCACAGTTGGGGAATAGAAGGTGGTTTGTAGGCAATATCCACTAAAAGTTTGCATATCCAAGTGATTTTTGCAGCAGTATTGGCAAGTGACCGATACTCAGCCTCAGTGGATAAGCGAGCAACAGTAGGTTGCTTTTTAGCACTCCAGCTAATAAGGAAAGAACCAAGGAAAATACAGAAGCCGCCAGTGGACTTTCTGTCAAGAGGATAACCTGCCCAATCAGCATCAGAGAATGCTATGATTGATAGAGGAAGAGGACTATGCATATATTGACACACTAAATTCACAACAAAGGAAAGATCAGGCCGGGTCCAGGTTTAGTATTGAAGAGCTCTCATAAGAGATCGGTAGTTTGCAGCATTGTAAGTTACGGAGATGTATGATCGAGCTTTGATGTACTTAGATGAGTGGCACAAGGTTTTGCCCTATCCATTTGAGATTTCTTCAACAAATCCAGTATGTATTTGGTTTGTGATATGTAAATGCCCTTGGATGATCGTTTCACCTCAATGCCAAGTAAATAGTGTAAAGCACTGAAATCCTTGATAGGGAACATAGAACTAAGTTGAGTGATAACTTGTTGACAGGCTGAAGCAGACGGTCCAGTGACAATAATGTCATCAACATAAACTAAGATGAACACCATTGGATCTATCTTGACAAACAAAGAGTGATTTGATTGAGAACTAGTAAATCCCAAAAAGGTCAGTGCTCCATGAAGTTTTTCATACCAAGCTCGGGGAGTTTGTTTTAGGCCATAGAGAGGCTTATGGAGATGACAAATGTGATTGGGATGAGTAGAGTTTTCAAAGCTAGGTGGCTGTTGCATAAACACTTGTTCAGAGAGATTACCATGCAGGAATGCATTGCTGACATCAAGCTGATTTAGAAACCAGTCATATTGAGCTGCCAAAGTGAGAAGAATTCAAATAGTGACTGGTTTAGCAACCGGACTAAAGGTTTCTATATAGTCTAATCCTTCTTGCTGGTGAAAACTTTTTGCAACTAGACGTGCCTTGTACCTGTCAATTATACCATCGGGTTTCCTTTTGATTCGAAAAACCCACTTGCATCCTACTACATTGGTAAAGTGAGATAGAGGAACTAAAGACCAGGTTCCAGTTTGTGTCAGTGCAAGAAACTCATCTTGCATAGCTTTAACCCAGTGAAGATATTTAGAAACCTGAAGATATGTAATGGGAATAAAGTCATGAGAAAGATGAGAAGGTAGATGATACTTGGTTGCAGTTAAGGCCTTAGGCTTGTAAATGCCAGATTTAGATCGGGTTTGCATAGGATGAATATTTGTGGGAGAAGGTGAATGTGGAGGTGGAGGTGATGGAGAGGCACAGATAAGAGGTGATGGAGTTGAAGAGGCACGAATATGAGGTGATGGAGGGCACGAATATAAGGTGATGGAGATGAGGTACTTGGGTTGATTGTGGTGGTAAAAAAGGTTAATTGAGATGGAATAGAGGGATTGGGAGTAGCAGGACATGATGGGAAGGATGTTGCAGAGACTTGCTTGTGAAATGGAAAACTTGACTCATTGAAGATAACATGTCTGGACACATAGATCCGTTGAGAGGTGAGATCAAGACATTTATAACCCTTGTGGTTAAGACTGTAACCCAGAAAGATACACTGTTTGCTTTTAGGATCCAACTTTGATGTAGAATAAGGCTGCAACCAAGGAAAGCAATTGCAACCAAATATTTTCAGTGTGTGATAAGAGGGGGTTCTGTTGAATAGCAATTCCCATGGAGAGGCCTTGGATGCAGTAGGCATTCTATTGATCAAATAAACTGCAGTAGCAAAAGCATGATCCCAATAGATGTGAGGAACTTGAGAAACTGTCAATAATGTCCTGGCAGTCTCCACTAAGTGGCGATGTTTACATTCAGAGCAACCATTTTGCTCCGGGGTATGCGGACATCTTAGTTAATGGTGAATGCCATGCTCAACAAGAAAATTAGAAAATTGAGAACTCAAATATTCATCACCAGAGTCAGAACGCAGAGTTATAATTTTGGTGCACAACAGATTCTCAACATGAGCTTTGAACTTCACAAAGATACTGAAAACATCAGATTTGTATTGTATAGGAAATAACCAACAATATTTGGTAAAATCATCCACAAAGATGACATAATACTTGTGATGATGGCCCCTAAACATTTGTGTGAATGAGTTTTAAAGGTTTGCATGTCCAACTTGGCACAGTAACAAAAGGTAGCCTAGAACTCTTGCTTAATGCACAACCATTACAGAAAGTAGTATGAGTATTACCAGAAACAGAAATACAAGACTCAGATTTCAACTTATGTAGAATCTTAGTAGAGGGGGTGGCCTAATCGTTGATGCCAGACATCCCTGGAAGAATTGACAGAAGCACCAAATGCATGATGAGGATCAATCACCAAATCAGAGTTCAGAGGTTGAAAAGGATAGAAACCATTTCGCACTGGTCCTTTAAAGAGCATCTTCCCCGAAGAAATATCCTTCATAGTGAAGTGAAAGGGATAAAGATGCATAGAACACCAATTATCAATGAGAAATTGATTTGCAGAAAGCAAATTATGTTTCAATACAGGAACATGTAACACATTACGAAGCTGAAAATTATAATAAGAAGTAGGTAATTGAGAGGATCCGGAATGAAGAATTGGCAAACCTTTGCCATCACCAATAAAAACTTGCTCAGGGCATGTGTAAGGTTCTGGATTCTGGAGATTGGTATACGAATTCATCATGTGAGTGTTGGTGCCAGAGTCCACAAGCCAAGTTGGAGAAGAAGAAGTTGTACTGGCAACCATTGTAGAGGGAGAAGAATGACCAGAAAAGTTTGGATTCATTCGCTAAGGATAAACAAATGCTTCATGGCCAAATTGTTGACAAATTTGACAAGAAGTCTTTTTGTCAGATGAGGAGAAATTGGAGCGACCATCGCGATTATAATTGTGATAGCCTCAGCGCTTGGAATTCTGGCGAAAATTATTAGATCGAAAATTGCTGCGACCTTGAAAATTTCAAGGAGTGTAGACTGAACCTCGAGTTTGAGAATTGTTGCGATTTGGACCACGGCCTTGAGAATTGAAGTGTTGAGCTGCCATAAGAGCTTGAGAATGAGGCGTAGGAAGAAGACCAGCAGAGGAATTAAAGGCTTGAAATGGCGAAGACGGAGATGTTTTATTCCAATTCGTTAATTGAATCTCCTTACTAAGAAGAAGGCCATGAAGTTCATCAATTGTTGTGGAACCGAGGTGAAACTGAATTGCGTTAACACATAAGTCGTTTTCAGCTGGAAGTCCATGAAATGACAGAAATTAGCTCGGAATATTCAATTGGAGCTCCGGCACTGGCAAAAGCGTCAACAATTTCTTCAATTTGTTGAAGGAATCGTGCAGCAGAAGAATCTCCCTTAGTCAGACTGCGAAGATGAGATCTGAGTTCATGAATGTGCGATTGAGAAGCAGTTGTAAGCCTTGATTCCAATTTTGCCCACAATTCTTTGGAAGAGGTGACTCCAACAATGTAAGGAATCAGTGAATCAGAGAGTGTAGAGTTGATCCAGATGAGAATGTTCTGATCATTCTCAAACCAGGTAACATAAGCTAGATTCAGAGCACGAGATCCAGTTGCATCAGTGAGAAATTGAGGCGGTGGAGGAACCAAGCTATCAACAATGCCTGTAAGATTGTACCGACGGAAAATTGGAGCAAATAAGGCACTCCAAGTCAAGTAATTCGTCGTGGTCAGTTTGATCAGTACCAGAGATCCAATGTTTTGGATCGTGATGGAAGGAGCGTGAGATGTGGTAGAGAGATTGGGGCTGGAAGCGATGATTGGAGGAGGATGAAGGTGAGAATCAGAGTCAGAAGAGGGAGAAGCCGATGTCGCCATGGAAGAGTACAGAAGAAATTAGGGTTTCAGATGCAAGAAGCTACATGGAGATGGAAGCTTAGCAAGGAAGATTCGCAGAGTCGCAGAAAACGTTGTAGCGAAAGACAGGGGATCGAGTCGTTAGACAGAGGCGAGGGATACCATGTTTGAGAAAGAATAACTTTTCATTTCAATGAATAAAATTACAAGATAGTTGTATATATACAACTCATTTACACATATCACTGTCAACTACTCTCCAACCAACTAACTACATATCTAAACTAATTAACAAATATTGAACTATATCTCTAAGTATTAACTAACTATTGTATTTACATTAGTATCCTTAATAAAGCTAACATACGTCGACCACTTTTCAAAGTTACATAGTTATTAGGAATATTTTAAAAAGTTATGACTAAATTAGAATCACCTAAAAAACTAGATAGTGATCCGTACGTAATCCTAAAAACTAAGTTGAAAAGAAATTATGCAGTGTAAAATAAAAATATTATTGTATGTGATAGTAACACAACATGAAATGTTGCTACAAGTCTGCAAAAATGATAATGCTATAGTAATTAAGATTGAGGGAAATAATTTATGTAGTCGATCTCGTTTAATTTGGAAAAAGGCTAAAACTGTGATGATGTAACCATGAACAAGTAATTATACTTAAAATATATATTACGTACGCAAATAACTTACACAAGTACTCCTAACCCGGTAATGTTCCGAGATGAAACTCAAATTATGTCTCAATTAAGAACGACTATATATCAAGTTATCAATGATTCTCACGACTCACGATTCAATAGATAGTTTCGTTTGACATTGTGATAAAGTACATTGCACAACAATTTTCATTTGGACATTTGTCTTATCTCATCAATACAAATACAATAATGATCATACAAGAATGCAATTATGCCCTAAGTTCGAGTTTATTTAGTCAACAATCGATCATTCTCTCTTTCTTACGCATGGCAGCAGTTCGCGTGAACTACTAAAAAATTGTGAGATTCTTAATGAAAAGATGAACTACGATGAAAGAGGAGAAGGGGGAGTCAGGTCATTGATAATTTGAAGATCTATTACTCCAAGTATTTTCCTTAGCCTACAATAGTGAATTGTTCTGATGATTATAGTACCTTTTGATTCTTTTCAACTCACTGCATTTTGAATTTAAACTCACCTCCCTTCTGAGTCCAAACCCTTACCCCTATCGAGTTCAACCCTTCCCCCATCTTTGGGCTTAAAGTTTAAACTCACATGTTCCATGAATCTCATCTCATTGGGCCCCTTTCACATTTGCATAATTTTCCGGTCCAGCCCATGTGCAGAACACCCAAAACTTGACCCGCCATCTGACCCAAAAAAATGAAAACTTGACCCCCCAACTTTTTTTTGTTACAAAGCGATACTGAAAACTGGTGACTCGCCAACTCTAAAAGTCGAAAAGCACTGAAAATCCAGTAGCCGCTGTAAAAACAAATCCTATTGGCTAGCGTGCGGAGCACACGGATCGCTATCCGCTTCACTCTACAAAAAACAATCTTCACCGTTGATAACAAGAACAAATCAACGCTCTGTATTACCTCATCCAAAATTTTCAAATTCCCCAAATATTTCAAACTCGCCGCTTCTTCTACTCTTCCACTGTATAAATTAATCCGATCAAATCCTTCAAAATTCACAAATTCATCGCATTTTCTCACTGATTTTCCCGAGAAACAAACAGCCCAAAACATCCCAAATCCCTCCAAATCCTTCAATCTTCCCAACTCCAATCCCAAATGGCTCGTACGAAGCAGACTGCTCGCAAATCCACCGGAGGCAAGGCTCCACGGAAGCAGCTGGCCACCAAGGCTGCCCGGAAGTCGGCTCCGGCGACAGGAGGAGTGAAGAAGCCCCACCGCTTTAGGCCCGGAACCGTGGCGCTGAGGGAGATCAGGAAGTACCAGAAGAGCACTGAGCTTCTGATCCGCAAGCTTCCGTTCCAGAGGCTTGTGAGGGAGATCGCTCAGGACTTCAAGACCGATCTGAGGTTCCAGAGCAGTGCTGTCGCGGCGCTTCAGGAGGCGGCGGAGGCGTACTTGGTGGGTCTGTTCGAGGACACCAACCTCTGCGCCATTCATGCTAAGAGGGTCACGATCATGCCCAAGGACATCCAGCTCGCTCGTAGGATCAGAGGCGAGAGGGCTTAAGAAAATAAAAATCCGCAATTTCTTGGGTTTCTTGTTTCGATAACTTGTAGTTGATTTAGGGTTTTAAGAATTTGATTGTTACTCACAATCATGAATTAGCTGCTGGGCTTGAATTTGTATATCTTTTCGTGATTTGAAATGAAACGTTTGCAGTTGTTTAATTAAATTGTGAAGTTATGTTGTGGTTGTCTTAATCCCAATGTGGGCGGCAAAGAGTTGTGAAGTCGTACACTCTCGTTTTATGCCGGACATGTATGGATCATTCAATCATCAAGGCAAGCTGTATATCTACTTGTCTCCCAGTTTTTGTTGATGTTGCAAATATTGTTTTTCATTTGGGAGAGGAAGTTAGATGTACAGCTTGCATCGATGGTTCAATGATTCGTACACTTGTCTGACATGGTTCGGAGTGTACGAGTCACCACAACACTTTTCCTCCACAACGATGTTCAATACCGGTTGATAACTCGAGTGGTCGATCTTTTGTGTCTAACCTTTCACCTTATTGGGTTATATAGGGAGGTTGGGATGAATTCTATTTAATTTGAGAGGACCGCCATTATGTTTAGATAAGACCAAACTTGTGCGTTTTGAATTCATAAGGAAAAAGAGAAACCGTAAAATAAAATTTGGGGGCCGTTTGGTTGGTTATGTGTGTTTGAATTTATAAAGAAAAAAAAGAAACTGTAAATTAAAATTTGAGTCTGTTATCATAAGGTTGATTTTGTGTGTTTTAAGTTCATAAGAAAACAAGTAATTGAAAAATTAAAATTCATGACCATTATATTTCGATAAGATTGAATTTGTGCATTTTGAGCTCACATGGAAAAAGAGTAATTGAAACATTAAAATCTGAGGCCATTATGTCTGAATAAGGTTGAATCTATGCGTTTTGAGTTCATAAGGAAAATGAGTAATTGAAAATTCAATTCCGAAACCATATGTTTTGATAAGACAGAATATGTGAAAGGAAAGAGTAAATGAAAAATTAAAATATCAGGTTATTATGTTTCGATAAGGAGGAATCTATGTATTTGGGCTCAAAAGGAAAATGAGTAACTGAACGAACAAATTCGAGGCCATTATGCTTCGATGAGACGAATTTGTGTGTTTTGAGTTCATAAGGAAAAATAGTTATTGAAATTAAAATATGAGGGCGATACATGCTTGAAAATAAGCTAAGGAAAGCATCCAAGTCTTGAAATCGTTTACACACAAACTCAGAAAATTGAGATGGCACTCCAAATGAACTCCATTCCGAGTGAAAGGGTCAAACACTTTGCGATTTGGTGCTTGAAAAAATTTTGTGCACAAAAACTGTAATATAACGAACATGAGGACACTCTTTGACAACGAGCAGTGCCAACTTTAAAGAGGAACTAGCAAGGAACCAATGAGTGTCCATACCAACATGAATTTTGTGCTCAGCACCATTAACAAAACCACCAGTAACAATGAAGTAGACACACTAGAAGCCCATAATACATGAACACAAAATTAAAATAATCACTAAGGGATACTAATACTTCATCAAAAAAGGCACTTATAGACGGAAATACTAAAGCAAAAAACAAAAATGCAACGATCAATGAAAAGAGGAAGGAGGAAGGTTGGCTAGGAGAAGTGGCAAGGGGACGACGACTATGAAGTTTTTAGATTTAGTGTTTTGGTATGAAAAGGAGATGAAATTTCCATCTGCACAATTTATTTTATCTTGTAAGTGCAATTTTATGTTTTTTTTTTGGTATAATAAATCGAAATTCTATGGTGCTTAATTAGCTAATTCCCAATTGTATTGTGCCCTTATTTGGGCAGTAAAAAATGGAATTCTTGACGGTAATTTGGAATGGCACTGGTAAAAAGGTAATAAGAGATAAAATGTTCTGAGAAAATTTAATTAATATGGACTACCAATTTGTTACAAATTAACTTATAAACATTACAAATTAACTTGACATTGCACGAGCTCTTCCCTTCTTCGCTCTTATGGACTCATGGACATAGCCTGAAGTACTAGCGTTGTGCTAACTTGACATTGCACGAGCTCTTCTCTTCTTCGCTCTTATGGACTCATGGACATAGCCGGAAGTACTGTCGTCGTGCTGACATTGCACGAGCTCTTCTCTTCTTGGTTCTTATGGACTCATGGACATAGCCTGAAGTACTAGCGGCATGCTCTTCTGCAGCCACAACCAGAGAGGTTTGGTTTTGGTCCTCTAGTCATCAAAGACACCTTATGGTCATCGTGCACCCTTCTTCCGGACTGAGGCTCAGCAACACCACCACCAATACCTAATGCCCGAGCTCTCTTTTGCTAATTAGTTCGTACTCGCCTCGTGATCATGCCGACCCACCACCAGACTGGTTCCATTCCAATGATGCACTCCTCCACAGAGAGCAGCAACAGCATCAACAAGAAGATTGATCTTCCTCTTCCGGCCTCTCTTCTTTGCCATGGTGCTTGTAGGATTTACAGGCACCACAGGGACACTGCCGTCGTCAAATTCCAGAAGCTGGAGTTTTGAATCTCCCTATTGTGCTTCCGACGGAATCTTATTGCGTTTGCTGCAGTGCTCAGGGCCCTGTAGTGAACGCCGGTGTGAGCCGAGATTAGCTGTGGTGACTCGTACACTCCGAGGCATATTGGACAATTGCACCAATTATTTGATCCGCGGTGTGTAGCTCCCATTTGAGAAATAATATTTTCCTCGATATCGTCAAACTTCTACTGAAGTTCCTCCTCGACATCATCGTCGCCATTCTGTTGGTAAGGGGTGGGGTTTCGGTGAAACCTGAAAGAGCTCAAACCTCGTGGAGATTTGTACCTAATACCAACTATGGCAGACCAATTCTTTATCAGAACGTTGGCCGGCATAGATCTGTTCCTTCACATGATCGATTCCCTGGGCGAGGGACATCAAGTTTTGATGACATCAAGTTTTGATGACAATGATCATGCATGTATCCACGATGCAATTGATTGAAGTGAAAATTTGAGAAGTTGAATGGTGAAAGAAAACCTTAATAATTAAGTTCGAAACTCAATTTATATAAACAATGAGAGTTGAGCGAAACACAGGATAAATGGCTTCAATGGTCGATATTTGTTTTGTTCTCTTAGGCTTCTCCTTACTAGGTTATATAGAGATTAGAGAGGCATGGGAGGAATTCTTTCTCGCAAGGGCACAATGGTAAGTTCATGAATTCTTTTTTTGGTAACGGAGAATACAAATTGGATTGGACCAACAAAGAAAATTAAAATCCCGAGGCCTTTTTGTTACCGAACCTTGATTTATATGGAAAAAAATAACAAAAAATTAAAACCTGTCATCATTTTTTTCGATAAGACCGAATGTGTGTTTTGTGTTTCAAGAAAAAGAACAATTGAAAATTTAAAATATGAGATCATTACATTTCAATAAGACAAAATTTATGCGTTTTTTGCGTTAAAAAAAAAAACTGAAAAATTCAAACACGAGATGTTATGATAAGACCGAATATGTGTGTTTTGTGTTTCAGGAAAAAGAACAATTGAAAATGTAAAATCTGAGATCATTATATTTCAATAAGACAAATTTTATGCGTTTTTTGCGTAAAAAAAAAAGTAATTGAAAAATTCAAACACGAGATGTTATGATAAGACCATATCTTTGTGTTTTGGGAAATAGAGTAACTAAAAAAAATATATGTGGCCATTATGTTTTGATAAGATCAAATCCATGTGTTTGGCGTTGAAGAAAGAAAGTAATTGAAAAATTAAAACACGAGAATCTTTTGGTTTTGACAAAGACCAAATCCATGCGTTTGGCATTAAGGAAAAAAAGCAATTGAAAAATTAAAACACATAATTCTTTTGTCTTCGATAAGACCAAATCTATTCATTTTGGCGTTAGAGGAAAAAAGTAACAGAAAATCCGAAACACGGAATCTTGCCATTTTGAGTTCATAATAAAAAAAAGCAACTGATAAATTAAAACAAGAGCGTTATGTTTCGATAAGATCAATATGTACGTTTTGAGTTCATAAGGAAAAAGAATAAATGAAAAAAAATTAAAGTCCGAGTCCATTATGTTTCAATAAGACTGAATATGTGTGTGTTTGAGTTCATAAGGAAAAAGAGTAACTCAAAATTAAAATATGTGGCCATTATGTTTTTATAAGATCAAATATGTGTGTTTTGAGTTCATAAGGGAAAAAGTAGTTGAAAAATTAAAACACAAGACCCTTTTGTTTTGATAGGACCGAATCTGTGCATTTTAAGTTCATAAAAAAAAAGAGTAACTGAAAAAAATAAAATATGTGGCCATTATGTTTCAATGAGACCAAATCCATGCATTTTGCATTCAAGGAAGAAAACAGCTGAAAAGTTAAAACACATAATCTTTATGTTTTGATGAGACCAATTCCATGCGTTTGGCGTTTGGGGAAAAGTAACTGAAAAGTTAAAACAGGGAATCTTTCTGTTTCAATAAGACCAAATCCATACGTTTGGCGTTAGAGGAAAAAAGTTATTGAAAAATTAAGACATGAAATCTGTGCTTTTTGAGTTCATAAGGAATAAGAGTAACTAAATAAATTAAAACACGAGAGCGTTATGTTTCAACAAGACCAAAATGTGTGTTTTGAGTTCATAAGGAAAAGAGTAAGTGAAAAAAAATTAAAGTCTAAGACCATTATGTTGCGATAAGACCGAATCCACGCATTTTGAGTTCACCAGGAAAAATTGGAATTGAAAATTAAAATCTGTGACCATGATGTTTTGATAAGATCTATTATGTACATTGTGAGTTCACAAGGAAAATGAGTAAATGAAAAATTAAACATGAGATCGATATGTTTTGATAAGAACGAATTTGTGCGTTTTGAGTTCTTAAGAGAACAAGGTCATAAAAAAAAATGGTAGTAATGTTTCGAAAAGACCAAATTCACGTGTTTGGTGTTCGAGGAAGAAAGTAACTGAAAATTTGAAACACGGGATCTTTTTGCTTCGATAAGACTAAATTCACATGTTTGTTGTTCAAGAAAAAATGTAACTGAAAAATTAAAACACGAAATCTTTTTGTTTCGATAAGCCCAAATCCATGAGTATGGCAAGGAAAAAAGTAACTGAAAATTAAAACACGGGAGCATTATGTTTGATAATTAAGACCAATAATTACGCTTTGAGTTCATAAGGAAAGAGTAAGTGAAAAATATTAAAGTCCAAGGCCATTATGTTTCGACAAGACTAAATCTGTGTGTTTTGAGTATAATAATGAAAAAGAGTAAAATAGAAATTAAAATCTAAGGCTATTTTGTTTCAATAAGATCAAACATCCATGCGTTTTTCCAAGAAGTGCAACCGTGATTTCACAATTTTTTCTACAGGTAATACCTATTGGTCTAATGAGAGATACCAAAATACATAGTGGACCACTACAGATGCCAAAAGAGGGAAGACGTTCCTATAATAATTATGTGCGTTACAAGTTCTAGGGAGAATGAGTAACTGAAGACTCTAAATGTGGGGCCATTATGTTCAATAGGACCAAATCTATGCGTTTTTTAAAGATCCCGATACAATGGTAATTTCACGAATTTTAGCTTGAAGAATAAAGATTGATGCAACGAAAGATGCCAAAAGAGGGAAGATGATTATATTTCGATAAGGCCAAATCTATGCATTTTGAGTTCATAAGAAAAAAAAGTAACAAAAAAGAAAATTGAGGCCATTTTGTTTCGATAAGACCAAATTTATGAATTTTCTCAAGAGGGTACGATCGTAACTTCACGAATTTTCCTCATATAATTCCTACTGGTCCAACAAAAGATGCCAAAATACATAGTGGACCACAAAAGATGCTAGAAGAGGGAAGAAGTTTCGATTAGATTGAATCTGTGCATTTTGAGTATATAAGAAAATTAGTAGCTGATAAGATCAAATTTGTGTGTTTTGAGTTCATAAGGAAAATTAAAATCTGAGCCCTTTTAGTTCATAAGGAAAAACAGTAACTGAAAAATTAAAATATGAGGCCATTATGTTTTCAATAAGACCAAAAGTACATTCTGAGTTCAGAAGAAAAAAGCATAACTGCAAATAAAATACGAGGCTACTGTGTTTTGATATGACCGAATTCGTGCGTTTGGGGTTCATCAGAAGAAAAAAAAAGAGTAACTGTGATTAAAATCCGAGGATATTATGTTTTGATATGACCGAATTCATGCTGAGTATCCGCTCACCAGCTCCCAGATGAGAAATAATTTCCACATCAAGCGGCCGCAGCCCCTCCTAGCGTCGTTATTGGCATGCTCCTCGGGACGGGTGAAGGTGGGGTTTGAGCTTCTCGGAAAAAGCTGAGTGGATCAGCCGAGTGACCAAGATGGCTTGCTGCTGCTGGTTGTGGTGGTGCTGCAGCCCTCCTTGATTGCGTCGTTATCGGCATGCTCCTCTGGACCCGTGGAGGTGGGGTTTGAGCTTCTCAGTGAAAGGTGAGTGGATCAGCCGAGTGACCAAGATGGCTTGCTGCTGCTGGTTGTGGTGGCGCTGCAGCCCCTCCTTGATAGTGTCGTTATAGGCATGCTCCTCGGGACTGGTGAAGTTGGGGTTTGAGCTTCTCGGTGAAAGCTGAGTGGATCAGCCGACTGACCAAGATGGTTTGCTGCTGCTGGTTGTGGTGGTGCTGCTGACGGGTCTGCCGGATCCATTGTTTTGCTTAGCGGAAATGGAGTTTGGGAAATGAGGATGACATGTTAAATTGAAGGTGGGATGAAGGTTGACGGAAATGGGAATTTGGGTAAAGTACGATTATTCTCCGTTTTGTTCTGTCGTAGCGTTCTGCTAGGAGCTTAGAATATGGGTTAGTGTACAACGGTAATTTCAAGTTTGCCTCGTGATCATGACGACCCACCACCAGAGTGCTTCTGTTCCGGTGATCGAACGGCACCACAAAATCGTCACGATCCACCCCTCCTTGAGGGAGGCTGTGTATCCGTCCATCATCATCTCCCAGATGAGAAATAATATTCTCATCATCAATGGAAACATTTTCTTGATCACCACGGCCGTCGTCTTTGTCTGACGGACGGTGGACTCCCTTGGCAAGACTGGACTCTCGGATATCAGGAGTTGGAGGGTCGGGATTTTGCGGACTGGCGTCATTAGGCATGACTTCATCATAAAGGAGGATGATGATCATCATGAATGAATCCGTGATGTGATTGATTGAAGTGGATTGGAGAAGTTGGATGGTGAAAGAACGCTGAAATAATTGAGTTCGAAACTCAATTATATAAACCATGAGAGTTGAGCGAGGTACACAAGGTAAATGACTTGAATGGTCGATATGTTTGTTCGTCTTAGCTTTCACCATGTTGGGTTATATAGGGAGGTTGGGATGAATTCTTGCTTGGGAAGTGACAACGGTAATTTCACGAGTTTTGTCACGGAGAATACTGATTGGACCAACGAAAGAAGCCAAAAGCGAGAAGACCATTGTGTTTTGATAAGACTAAATCCGTGCGTTATTGAGTTCATAAGGAAAAAAGGTAATTGAAAAATTAAAATCAGGTCATTATGTTTCGATAAGACTGAATTTGTGCGTTTTCTTGAGATGCCGGTACAACAACAGTGTCACGAGTTTTGTGTAAGAATAAAGATTGAACCAATGAAAGATGCCAAAAGAGGGAGGGTCATCATGTTTTGATAAGACCAAATCCATGGGCTTTGAGTTCATAAGGAAAAAAAAGTAACAAAAAAAAAATTAAAATTTGATGCAATTTTGTTTCGATAAAACCAAATCTATGCGTTTTTTTTCAAGAGGTTCACGAGTTTTATCAATTAATACCTACTGGTCCAACGAAAGATGCCAAAATAGATAATGGTCCAACGAAAGATGGCAAAATACATAATGGACCACATAAGATGTCGAAAGAGGGAAGACGTTTCGATAAGAATAAATTTGTGCATTAGGAGTTCATAAGGAGAAAGAGTAACTAAAAAATTAAAATAGGAGACTATTATGTTTCGATAAGATCACTAAATATGTGCGTTTTTTGAGAGGGTACAATAGTAAATTCACAAGTTATTTTCCACATAGAATAGAGATTGAACCAACAAAAGATGCAAAAAGAGGGAACGCCACTATGTTTTGATAAGATAAAATCTGTGCCTTTTGAGTTTATAAGGAAAAATAGTAACTGAAAAATAAAACTTGAGGCCATTTCAATAAGACCAAATTTGTGTGTTTTTTTCAAGAGCATAACTGTAATTTCACGTGTTTTACTACGGAGAATAGAGATTGAACCAACGAAAAAATGCAAAAAGAGGGAAGATCATTATGTTTTGATAAGGTCAAATCCGTGTGTTATTGAGTTCATAAGGAAAAAAAGTAACTAAAAAATTAAAATCAGGTCATTATGCTTCGATAAGACTGAATTTGTGCGTTTTCTCAGGATGCCAGTACAAGGGTAGTGTCACGAGTTTTGCGCAAAGAATAAAGATTTAACCAATGAAAGATGCCAAAAGAGTAAGGGTCATTATGTTTTGATAAGACCAAATCCGTGGGCTTTCAGTTCATGAGGAAAAAAAGTAACAAAAAAATTAAAATGTGATGCAATTGTCTTGATAAAACCAAATCTATGCGTTTTTCAAGAGGAGTTCACAAGTTTTTTCAATTAATACTACTAGTCCAACAAAAGATGCCAAAATACATAATGGTCCAATGAAAGATGGCAAAATACATAATGGACCACATAAGATGTCGAATGAGGGAAGACGTTTCGAAAAAAAATAAATTTGTGCGTTATGAGTTCATTAGGAGAAAGAATAACTGAAAATTTCAAATATGAGGCTATTATGTTTCGATAAGATCACTAAATTCGCGCATTTTTTGGGAGGGTACAATAGTAAATTCACTATTTATCTTTCACATAGGATAGAGATTGAACCAATGAAAGATGCCAAACGAGGAAACGCCACTATAGTTTGATAATATAAAATCCGTGCCTTTTGAGTTTATAAGGAAAAATAGTAACTGAAAAATAAAACTTGAGGCCATTTTAATAAGACCAAATATGTGTGTTTTTTTCAAGAGCATAACTGTAATTTCACTTGTTTTGCCACAAATAATAGAGATTGAACCAACGAAAGATGCCAAAAGAGGGAAGAGCATTATGTTTCCCTAAGAACAAATCCCTATGTTATTGAGTTCATAAGGAAAAATAATAACTAAAAAAAAAATGGAGATCATTATGTTTCGATAAGACTGAATATGTGTGTGTTTCTTGGGATGTCGGTACATTAGTTTCAGATTTTTGCACGAAGAATAAAGATTGAAGCAATGTGTCACATCTCGGCCCGGGTCCACCACATCCCGAGCCCGTTCCACCACGGTAGCACGATATTGTCCGCTTTGGGCTTACCATTCCCTCACGGTTTTGTTTTTGAGAACTCACAAGTAACTTCCCAGTGGGTCACCCATCCTAGGAGTGCTCTGGCTTCCTTCTCGCTTAAGCAACTTCCCAGTGGGCCACCCATCCTAGGAATGCTCTAGCTTCCTTCTCGCTTAACTTCGAAGTTCATACGGAACCCCAAGCCAGTGAACTCCCAAAAGGCCTCGTGCTAGGTAGGGATGAGAATATACATTTGAGGATCACTCCCCTGGTCGATGTGAGATGTTACAATCCACCCCCCTTAGAGACCCGACGTCCTCGTTGGCACGCTTCCAGCTAGGGATTGGCTCTGATACCAATTTGTCACATCTCGGCCCGGGTCCACCACATCCAGTGCTCGTTCCACCACCGTAGCACGATATTGTCCGCTTTGGGCTTACCATTCCCTCACGGTTTTGTTTTTGGAAACTTACGAGTAACTTCCCAATGGGTCACCCATCCTGGGAGTGTTATGGCCTTCTTTTCGCTTAACTTCAGAGTTCCTACGGAATTCGAAGCCAGTAAGCTCCCAAAAGGCCTCGTGCTAGGTAGGGATGAGAATATACATTTAAGGATCACTTCCCTGGGCGATGTGGGATATTACACAACGAAAGATGCCAAAAGAGGGGAGGCCATTATGTTTTGATAAGACCAAATCTATGGGATTTGAGTTCATAAGGAAAAAGAGTAACTAAAAAAAATTAACTTCTTGTTTTTCCACACATGATACCTACTGATCTAATGATAGATGCCAATTTCATAATGGACCACAAAAGATGTGAAAAGAGGGAAGACGTTTTGATAAGAATTAATCTATGGATTATGAGTTCATAAGTAGAAAGAGTAACTGAAAATTTAAAATACGAGGCCATTATGTTTCGATAAGACCAATCTATGCATTTTCAAGAGGTTACAACAATAAATTCATGAGTTATTTTCCACATACAATAGAGATTGAACCAAAGAAAGATGCCAAAAGAGGGAACAACACTTCCTTTTGGTAAGAAGAAATTTGTGCATCTTGAGTTTACAAGGAAAAAGAGTAACTGAAACATAGAACTTGAGGCCATTATGTTTCAATAAGACCAAATCTGTATGTTTTTTCATGAGTGTAAGTGTAAGTTCATGTGGTTTACCATAGAGAATAAAGATTGAACAAACGAAAGATGCCAAAAGAGGGAAGACCATTATGCTTTGCTAAGACCAAATCGTGTGTTTTGAGTTCATAAGAAAAAAAAGTAACTGAAAAATGAAAATCTAAGGCCATTATGTTACCATAAGACCAAATTTGTGTGTATTTTCAATAGGTTACGATAGTAATTTCACGAGTTTTCCACAGAGAATAAAGATTGAACCAACGAAAGATGCCAAAAAAGGGTATGCCATTATGTTTTGACAAAACCAAATATGTGTGCGTTTTGAGTTCATAAGGAAAAAAGAAGTAACTGAAAATTAAATATGATGCCATTATGTTTTGATAAGACCAAATTTTTGCATTTTTGAGTTCCTAAGGAAAAAAACTAACTGAAAAATCAAAATTCGGATGCCATTATAATTCGATAAGACCAAAGTTGTGCGTTTGTAGTAATATCTTTTGATACCATATGGCAAGCAAGAAGACATCGCTGTTAAGTACTCGAAACCTGAACGCAAAATCACTGTAAGTTGAAAACCACCAAGCAGGCTCTTCACCTGCAGTGAGAATACTTTCCATTCTGGAATTTTTATTGGCAGAAGCAAAAGCCATGGCCATTGTTTTCACAAAGCAGTGAAGACAAGGTCGTCTCAGACTGCAGAAGTTCATTTTGAATTCTAACCAATGTGGATGGAGTTGCGCTCGCAGCTAAAAACTATATTCAACAAGTTCTTGCCAATAAACATGATCATAATTCAGGCCCTCCCTACAAAGAGAAGACAATGGAGTAGAGAGGGTGGCGAGAATGCTAAACAGGAAAAGAGATAGGCCACAAATTTCATCAATACCAATCGCTTGGGAAAACACACAGTTTCGTAGCAAACTTTATAGTTCTTGATACGATATCATAAACTAAAGCAAGACTTGGAAAGCAAACCAAAAATTAGTCGACTAACAATAGATTGATAACCCACAGTTTGGATGCCATGCCATCCAAACAACGCCGGTTTTAACCAGTTCTGGTATATGGGAATGGACACGGTCAAGGTTGAACATGTAGTTCCACCTTTTCTTCAAGCATCTGCACAACCTTCCTCATGGTAGGCCTAAGAGATTGGTCTTCTTGAACACACCAAAGCGCAACCATCACGAACTTTTGCAGTTTCCATTGTTCAAGAAAGGCCTGGGGTTCATAATCTACTACAACACATAATTCTCCATTAACTAGCAGTTTTACACCCAATCTGTTATATTTGCTCTCTTTGCAGTTTCTTTCAACATCAACGCTTCTCTTACAATAAATGATCTCTAGCTGTACAACATCGAAGCTGTACACGCCAACTTTGATAGTGATTCGCAAGATACGAAACCACTCATGTGCACATGCAACATAACCTTTTGCTCTCCGAATGGCAATATGAATCTGGCTCTGATTCATTGTCAAAATTGGTGATCCAAAATCAGAGATCCGAGCATTGTAATAATCATCGAGAAGTATGTTCTCAGGCTTTATATCACACTGGACAATTTGCGTGATGCACTCTTCATGCAAGTAAAGAAGTCCTCTGGCAACTCCATAAGCAATTTCAATTCGTTGTCTCCAACTTGGTTTCACCTCAGCGAAAAGAAAGCTTTCTAATGTGCCATTTCTCAAGAATTTTTAAACTAGTCCCTCATCACAATATCCGGAAAGGTGAACCAGATTCTTGTGATGTATCTGACCAAGGACATTCAATTATGTTGTAAACCCTTCTCAATGTCGTGCAGTACATAGTTTACCTTCTTCACTGCCACTAATTCGACACCAGAATCAATTTGCATTACCCCTTTGTAAATAACTCCAAAAGCACCCTGTCCTAGTTCTCAACAAAACAAGGAGGTCCATGAGCACTAACTTTCTTCTCTTACCCCTTTTTTTTGGAAAGGAATGCTGCTATAAAGGAGGCAGAATTGCAGTTCAGTTAAAGTATAATGTCAGGATAGCTGCCTCTAACCAAATTCACACAAGTTTCGTATAGAAACAACAGCACCAATATGGCTTTTAGCTACCTCTTGAATCCGTTAGTATCTTCTTGAATCTCTTCATAGCTAAAAGAACACAGATTTGAACCCAAAATTGTTTTGGACTCGAATTTTATTTCAGGTTGGCTGGGGAATTTGGTGATGGAAGCTTGCATTATTGTATTTTGTTGTTGGGTGGCCTGCTTTAATTGAGCATTCAGATTTTCGAGAGATGAATGACAAACTTCTTGTTGGTTGTTCAAGGAGAAAGTTAGAAGGTCTTTACAGCCAACATTGTAATTGCATTATTCGATAAGGATCATTTTGCTCCTGGTTGAACTCTGGGATACTAGAAGAACAAAGCTTCGTCGGATGAGTGGGGTCAGAACATTTGGCACAAAGCAAAACAAACCTTAAAATAAAAGGAAATCCAAACAAAAAGAGTACTGTAGAAATCCTACTTTGACTAGATAGATAGCGCATCAGTCAGGTTGTAGGCACGTTTTAGGGTTTTTTCTTGGTCTAGAAAATTTCGGAAAAATATTTTTTGGCCAAGTCTTGGATGTCTTCTTCAAGGATTGGGGTCGCATACTTCATGGAAAAATCGGGAGAGCCTTCAAATCTTCTTCTTCGACGCTATAACTCGGTTCTGTATTTTCAGCAATGGAAGTCACTCGACCAACAGGAAAAATACTCTTCCACTTCAAAGCAGCTGACGGCACGATTCGTACTTCGACTCCAAGATGACCAGATTATGGAGAAACGGCCTTTTGTGGGAAACACACAAAGAAATGTATTTTCTGCTTAAACTAATTAAGTGTGTTGAAGCATGTCCCACATGGCAACATCGGAAACTTGATGAAATTAAATCCCCTTATATTGAAAAGTTCGACTACTAATTGCTTTGAGGCCTTAATTTTGTATAAAACCAGACCTATTGGATTGCACATGTGGTTAAATTAAGGTCAGTATTGATGTTAATTAATAGTGGGCCGTTGGACCGTCTCCAAAAGTTTGTTTGAAAGCTGAAAATAGATAAAATAAAGAAATATGTCCTTTTGAATCACTTCTCTCCTGCAAATTAATTAAAACTAGTACAATGTAAGTGAATTATGAACCTATCAGGATCCTGCTGATATTAGCTAATGGATTGTAATTTGTATAAGCAGTGTTTGGATAAGGGCAATTCATCTGTTTTTTTTTAGGAGGATTCCAATGATGCAAGTTTTATCTGCTTGCATAGAGTAGAATCAAATTGGTAGCAACAAAACCAAATCAGAGTGAACATATAAAACCGTCTGAGGGAGACGATGAACGGAAGGATTTAGGAGTAATATCCAGCTGCAATTTTGTGTAATGAGACTGCGGCTGCTGTTCTTTTTGAATTCAAAGTCTGCTACTCTTACCAATGTGAATGAAGTTTGTACGGCAGCTGAAAACTAAACTGAACAAGTACTTGCCAATAAAAAGGATCGTAAATCGCTGCCCTCTCTACTAAGAACACTAGGGAATAGAGAGGGCAGCGATAAGTCCAATTCGTAAAAGATAAGCCACAAACTTCATCAGCACCAACAGACTAAGCAAACGAAAATGTTTTCATAACAAACTTTATCATTCATAACAAGTGTTACATACATAAAGCATTTACCGTTTTGATCTAAATCATTGCATTACAAAACCACAAATTGGTAAATTAAACACAGATTGACAAAGAGGAAACAAGCTAGCTACTACTGTGACAATAAATACACCTTCGCTGCAATACAAATAATGGCGGTTCAACCTTATCTGGTATATGGGGATGGACATGGTGGAACAGGCACTTCGACAACTCCTTCAAGCATCTGCACAACCTTCCTCATAGTAGGCCTAAGAGATGGATCTTCCTGAATACACCAAATCGCAACCATCACAAACTTTTCCAGTGTCGTTCGATCACCCAAGGCCTCAACTTCATAATCTACAACAGCATCTAGTCCTCCTTCAACGTAGCAATCATAAACCCAATACGTTAAAATTGCGCTCTCTTCACAGTTACCTTCCATGTCAACGCTTCTCCTACAACAAACGATTTCTAGCAGCACAACACCAAAGCTGTACACATCAACTTTGGTAGTGATTGGCAAGTTCCTGAACCACTCAGGTGCAACATAACCTTTTGTTCCTCGGATGGCAGTATGAGTCTGGCTCTGATTCATCAGCATAAGTTTTGCCAAACCAAAATCAGAGATCCGAGCAGTGTAATAATCATCGAGAAGTATGTTCTGCGGCTTTATGTCACAATGGATAATCTGCGTGCTGCACTCTTCATGCAAGTACAGAAGCCCCTGCGCAACGCCATAAGCGATGTCAATTCGCTGTCTCCAACTTGGTTTGATATCAGAAAAAAGAAAGCTTGCCAATGTGCCATTTCTCAAGAACTCATAAACTAGTAATCTCTGTTGCCCCTCGTCACAATATCCAAAAAGACGAACCAGATTCTTGTGATGCGTCTGACCAATTACTTTCAGTTCTGTTTTAAACTCCTTCTCGACATCTTGCATAACATAGTTTAGCTTCTTCACCGCCACTTCGACACCAGAACCAATTTGCATCACCCCTTTGAAAACCACTCCAAAACCACCCTTTCCTAATTCTTCCGTGAAACCATTTGTAGCTTCTCGCAGCTCTTCATAGCTAAAAGAGCGCAAATTCGAGTCCAAAACAATATCGGTACTAGATGTTACAGGTTTCTTCCGGAAAATGAAGAAAATACCGAAACAAAGAGCAGAACTTAAGATAAAATTAACAAAGATAGAGGTACCTAATAGTACTGATTCTACGCGTATCACAGATTTCCGGCTCTTCTCTTTATCATCTGTAATTGGCTTTGGAGGAAACGGCAGGGTTACATTATCCTTTCGGACTTTTATGAAGGTCCGTGAATTAAGACTGACATCCACTCTCCCGTTTGAGAGAGGTAACTTCTTTTTCCAGCAGGTTTCAGACCGGAACACAGCAACAGCGCACAAACAGTCTTGAAAGCAAGACTCGTTGCACTTGTCCGCCGTAGAAGGCTTTAGCTGCACATAATCTGAGGTTGGCCAATCAGTATTTGTCAGCACTTCGACATTATACAAATCGTTTCTGGGACCTTGCAGCTCATCTTCTTCACAGCCTTGTATAAAATCGGGTTTGCAGCCTCGGTATATATCCTTCGGATCAAGAAAAGAAAACCCTTGCGGGCATTCGCAGGTTGGCCTATTACTATCTGGATTGAGCTTACAGACACTGTTGTAACCACAAACACCAACGCCCATGTCTTCACGAAGTGTTTGGCAAATATCATCCGGATTAGACCACAGAGGACTACTCCAGCTTGGATTTCCAGTGAAGTTTTTCGGGTGAGAATATAAAGTGAAAATCCCATCAAAATCAAGAGTTGCCCTTATGTAGTTGTCCCTCGTCGAGACTCCCTGTGGCCCTGTAAGAGTGACTCTTCCACCATTTTCTCTCAGAACAAACATATACCCTGAGCTGTTGAACACCAATTGTTTACCTTGACTACCTTCCACAGTCCCTGCGGTCGTGTCCGTGGCGAAGTAAGGGTTGTTGGCAAAATCTGTTGGCAAGTTGACGGTGTTGAGCACGAGGTTTCCATCATCTTGCAAGCGCAGCTGGAACCGCCCTTTTGTGTAGTTAGTCTCCGATTGTCTAGACGAAAGCTTCCCATTTTTCTCAATTGTCTGTCCAGGCAAAACGGTGTCTGTAGGATTGCTGAAGGTCTCCCACAAGCTCCCCGAGTTTTTGTCTTGAAGGACAAAGTTTCCGGTGTCATTCATGACCCCATTCTCAACAATCCCGAAAGTTGTTTCGGATTTCCATATCTCTCCACCCTGAGGATTGTTAAGAACTAGTCCACTGTTGGCAGTCAAGTTCAAAATTGATCCCCCAGGTGCAAGTACGGGGTTGTTATCGTCATATGCATGCCAAACTATGGTTTCTGGGATTTTCGCATACCATATCGAAAGCAAGAAAAGATCATTGTTTCCGAGAGGCGAAAATCCAAACGCGAAATCGCCGGATGGAGAAAGCCATGATGAGGAGTCGCCTGTACTTGCAGTCAGAGAACTCCCAACTGCTACTCTTCCATTATTTTGGGAAAACACAGAAATTGGTAGCAAAAACAGTGAGAAGAACAAAAGCATCCGTACAGAAAGAGCCACTGCCATTGCAAAAGCACCAATTTTTCCACTTAGCTTTATTGATTAGCTATATTTTTCTTAATAAAGCATTGGTTCCCTGTTATCTCTTCAAGTAAATGTGCGTGCACCATAGTTTAGACTTGACTAATCTCCATGCCTGTCATTTTCTAAGTTGTTTTCTGGAATTACAGGCGTCTACCCCATTTTTTGAAGTCCGTGTTACACCATCAGCCACGACATGACCTCAGACCTCGCTACGGTTACACACAAAAATTTCTCCGGACCTACGCAACAATTTCTCCGAACCTACACATATTGATATCAAATTACACATTGAATCATTGGTAAAAATACAAGAATTTCACTTTGAAAAAAAAAAATATAATGAATAGTTTTATACATAATAACACCGAGACTTTTTGTAATAGAACTTATTGTCTCCCTCAACTCTTTGTAATATTGCAAGTTGGAGCAATATTGATTTAATTAGTAATGACCCGTTGACTTGTCTCTCCCAAATCTCTTTTCATCCTACTCTCGTCCCTCGTCTGTTTTATGATTCTACTTAAGCACTTATAAATGTTCCAAACCAGCAAATGACTAACTTAAATAGTTAAGAATATTTATCACTATTCTAGGTTTCAGTGTATAATATATAATATATATGAATGTTCCAAACCAAAAAGACTAGTAAATACGAGCATGACTCACGCATCTGCCGGCCATTCAAGTCCACCAGTCAAAATCAATAATGGGGCTCACAAAGAAAATTTGAAAAGAAAATGCTGATTGAGGACGGATACAGGTGGTGTCAAATCTGAAAACAGACCTCAATGACCAAACAAAGTCTTCAAGTGATAAGAGACTTATGAAAAATGCAAAAATATCTTCACAAAAACAAAGACGACTAAGTCTCCATTTATATATTAAAAAAAAAACTAAGTACTAACTGAAGGTTTTTAATGTATGATATACGTCATTGGGGTAAAACACTCGAGGCCGAGTTGAGATAATCACGGGGTTGAGCAATCGAGATCCTCTCCGAATGTCACAATCTGGCACAAACGGACGCAGAGATCCGGACCATTCATTTTAAATCATACGGCATCCATTAGCCTATCCTATTGGCCCACATCACACATGGGGTCCGAATTCTCTCTCCCCTCTCTTGAACGGTTTGAATATCTTGGTTTGTGAATTTTGGACTACGAGATTCAGATAGGATCTGAGGTGTGGTTCGACGACCTTTTGAAGCCCGTTGAGGTGTGGTTCATCTCATCAGATCGGGTCAGCCATTTCGTACCAGGTTGGATTCTAGGTCAGGCCAGCCATTTCATTAGCATAAGATGAACCCAACAGATAAGCGCTTGGATATTGCCTACCGCGACCAAATGGACTTATGGGCTCATTAGATGATGAATCTGGACCCTGGTGTGTGTAAAGCCCACCTCAGCTCGATCCATATTCGGTCGATACTACAGAGGTGGTGGAGATGAGATAAAGGTAGAGTAAGCTCCAAGTCATGTGGAGGTCAGTCGAGATTGAACACAGGTTCATAGAATCATAGTATCAAATTCAAGTCCAAATTTTAACACTACGAAACTGAAAAGCGTGCATCGTGCAACTCCGAAAAGCATTGTTTCAGTCCAACAATCCAAACTTCCTTAAAAAACTAAGATAAAAACAACGACATTACGAAACGGAAAAACGTGCAACTCAGAAAACCATTGCTCTAGTCCAAATGTGGTCCCTCAATGCCTCAAGCTTTTATAAACACCATAGCCTGAACCTTTTCCCTTGCGCCTTCTTTGCTTCACCAGAAACGTTCTTAATGAGCTCCTCTGCAAACTTGGGACGAGCAGGCATTAGGTTGTGCACAATGCTGTAAATGCCACTAGCCCTTGCCGCACAGGAGGGGCGTACGTGTGCATGTCCGACCTGAGTTATCTCATTACATGCGCAGTTAGATCTTCCCATATTGACATCCCTGCTGTCTATTCTCCTGCGAATCCTTCTGCTGGTGAGTTAATCCGGGTCTATTTTCTTGCTCCTCGGTGCATGTTCATCTGCTTTTCCATGGCAATAAATACAAGAATCCCATAAGAAACAGCATTTGACAAAACAGAACCTAATAATAACAACAAACACTTGGCTAATTTTCTTGCAATTTCATATCTCGTGGCCTTTGAGATTACAAAAAGCTAAAGTATTTACTTCTTAAATAAGTTTCAAGTAGATGATGCATAATAAAGCAAGACAAAACTCTAGAAGAAGAAGAGGCGGACCGCCTTTATGCATCATTATTACTATCAAAGACACTAACTAGTATGGTAATATACGTATTGCATCCGCAAAATCATTTCCATGGAATCAAAACGGTCAGATGGTATTTTAATATGGGAACGTCATGAAGTACAAAGCAAGCCAGCACCATTATACTTCCTCCTCAAGACTAAGCAAAGTACATAACAGATACAGTTTCTTATACCAACAAAGCAATCTGCACAGGTTATTAGAACAGAAACGATACGTTGGGAAACGGCTACTTAAATATCAATAAAATGTGTATTCTTGACAAATTAAGTTTATCCATTGAATAAGATATCATATGCGACCTTTGTTTCCATGCTTCTTTTCTACTTTGGGAGCTAAGGCCATCTCCAACCGAAGGGTCCAAAGAGTCAGATGGCCGAAAATAGCCCGAAAACCATCTCCAACCGAGGGCTAGGCCAGAGGGCCCTACTGAATCGGAAAGGGTCAAAAGGCTTGAAACACCCCACCCCATTTTTTTAAATATTGTTAGTCTTAATTGGTGAGCCAAGGGGGACCCACCCCTGATTTCTGTCCCCAGCCTCCCATCTCTCTCTTCCTTCTTCTTCGTCTCTCTCCCCCGTAACTCTCCCTCAGCTCTCTCCCTCTCAGCTATCCCGTACCTCTCTCCCTCAACCTCTCGCATCTCTCTCTTCCCCTGGACTCACTAGGACCGAGTCACCATCGAAGAGAGGCTCGCAACGAACCCCGGACCCTACCCTGCGAGTTCGACGACACGGAGTAAGCTCCGGCGAGCACCGCCCCTTTCGAGGCCATTTCCGGCCAAACCACGGCGAGTTGGCCGGCGTGTAAGGTATCAATCTCTTCGTCTCGTCGAGTACTACAACTTTCCTTTTTGTTTCACTTAATTTCGTTGAGTATTGAAGAAGTTATACTCATTTGAATCTTACCCAGTTTCCGGCGAGTCCGACGGCTTTCAAGGCATTTTCCGGCCAAACCACGGCGAGTTAGACGTCGTGTGAGGTACCATTCTCTTCGTCTCTTCAAGGGCTACAACTTTCATTTTTGTCTTGCTTGATTTCGTTGAGTATTGACAAAGTTATGGCCATTTAAAGTTGGGTGGTTTCCCGGCCGAAATTCCGACCTTCTCCTTCGACAAACCCAGGCCATCCGGCCTTTCCCTCTCCCTCGGGCCTTAGGCCCGTGTTGCCTTAGCCCAGTACCCTAACCCATTCAGTTTTTATTTTTAGTTATATGTTTTTAAAACCCAAAGGGCTTGGGCCCTAGTTTTGGTTGGCCTTGGGCCGGTTTTCAACCAAGGGCTTAAAGCCCTGATTTCTGTTAGGAGGCCTTAGGGCCTTGTGTAGTGTGTGTGTGTGTGTGTGTGTGTGTGTTTATAGTATATGTATGTGTTTGGGCTATATGTATGTGTTTGGGCTTAAACCCAAACCCCTTTCCTAACCCTAAACCATTTTAACCCAAAACCTTAGAAATCCAAACCACCAATTTTAACCCTAAACCCTTTTAACCTTAGAACCCTAAATTCAAAACCCAATAAATCCTAATCCTATTTAACCTAAACCCTAATCCGGATTTCAAGCCTAAAACCCGTTAGACCTAATTTGACCGTTGACCTTCGGTTAACATTGACTTTAGAGTTGACTTTTCGGGTTTTCGTCCGGGACCCTTCTTAGGGTAATTCGACGTTCTGAATCCGTTTCCAACGTCCGTTTTCCCAAATTCAATTGCTATTATATAGTTTTATTAATTGGACCCTTTATGTGCTTAGGGGCAATTATTGGTGACGTTAGTTTGCGTGGCTCTTCGGCGGCTAAGTACTGTGAGTGGACCCCTTCAAAAGCATGTTTTAATAGTAGAAATGCATACATGAAATGCATGATTTAATGATTACGTTTTATGAAACGTTTTGAGATAACATGCTTACTGATGCTACCTTAAATTATTACTATTTTTCCTATAACCCGTGTTCTTATAGAATATCTGATGGATGACGATATGATATTTAGAACATGTTTCGAACACCTCTTTATAGTATAGATGATGGATGACTTTATACTATGAAGTTGTTTTTCAATATATGTATGTTCAATGGTTTTGTACTTACCTAGTGGTCCTTTCCGCTACGGGACGTAGGGATAGATTCCGGTCCGTCCCGGGTGACGGTTTGGTGTTGGCATAGGGCCTGGAGTGTGTTTCCTCTGGCTATTTAGCACAGGGACGGGGAGCCGGCATGGGGCCTGAAGTGTATTTTCCTCTGACTGTCTGCTCAGAGACGGGGAGCCGGCATGGGGCCTGCAGGTTATCGGACAATTCACTAGTGATTATTATATATGAGTTATGATTTGAGATACTGCACATCATGCTAGGTTTCGGAAAACCTATGTTCATCATTATATATTTGTTTTCATAAACCTGGGGGTTAGTATATTGATAACTGTTTTATTATATATATATCAACTTGGTCCACTCATGTTTGTTTTGCGCCCCCTTCAGGATTTAGGATCGAGGCGTACAATCCCGACAATCAAGGCACTTCCGCATCGGCATCTTCGAGTCCTCTTGGTGTGGGACTCATTCTTTTATTCATTCCATTTTATATCATTCTTTTAGTGTTCTAGTTAGTTGTATGCTCTGAACACGTTCCTTAAATGCATATTCCTTATTCTTTTACATTTATAAGTTTTATCTATCCTTTATTTTCAGCAATTGCACTCAATAAATGGCTTTCGTCACCCTCGGGTGTCGGCCAGCACGTGACCATCCTGATATCCCGAGGATATCGGGATCGGGGCGTGTCAGATTGGTATCAGAGCGTGGTTTGTTCAGAGCATACTTAGGGTTCTTTTCTATTATCTTAAAGTGTTGGTTTTGACATCATTTGGATGTCACGACTTCCGGATTTTGTGCTAGTCGGTGCAGTTGTGTGAATCTCTCTCTGATTGAATTGTCACCTTCTTGTTGAAATTCAAGAATTCGTGTCGGGATTGTGCCTCATCGGTGACGTGTTTGAATCGTTGGACGACTTTCAGCATCGGATCAATACTCAGCGACGTGTTTTAGAAATCTCAATTTGAGGAATTCTGGTTAAGACCAGCTGTAGATTTGAAATGGCGATGCCACTCTGCAACATGCGTTCCCTAGGAATTGCGGGCGGAGTCGGCTCTACATTGAAATCTTGAGAAACTCCTCAGTAGCAGACGTTATTCTCATCAATTTTCAAATTGAGTTGCAATTCTTGTTGTTGTTGTAGTTGGATTTGGATGATGAATATCCAGTTTTGTTTGGATAAACAGATTCCTTGAATTTCACCTGGGTTGGGTACCTGGTGGCAAACCCTAGTTCCTCGTCCGCGTACTTTTTGGCGAAGGTGAACTTAGTCTATTGCTTGCAGCCTAAATGTTCAGTCTTGTAATTTTCATTGTAATGGCTTGAGACTCTACCATGTTTATCATTGTACGAAGATCGAACTTTACTCTAAACTTCTCTGGACTCATTGAGCTTTGGTTTGCTCAAGAGCATCATTTTAAGGTAGCCAATCGTGTCACTGCATGCATACGCAGGTTGCTTTGTATCTTTCTTCTTCGTCATTCTGCTGATTCAGAGGTTCTATGTTTAATTTCTGAACTTTGAAACAACTCTCACAAAGTATTGTGAATCTCGTAATGTTTTTGACCTCGTCAAATCTTATTATCAGTTCTTAACTATCCTTGAGCTTAGCCCTATTTCCTTTTGGCTAAGAACCAGTTGACCATACTGTGATGATTTGCAAAATAATCAGAAACAATGACTCTATTTCTGCATCTTTATCTTCCTTCGCTTGTTGGTTTCTCAATGTAAAAATTGAATCATGCCGGAACAATATGAGCTTGTTCTTGGCGTGGTTTCTGGTTCAAATCCTGATTTCTTGTAATCTATCTTTTTATGGACTTGTTTTGATCCTCAAATTCTTGAGTATTCTTTTAGCCTTCTCGACATGGTTTCTCGCCTAACCAGTGAGAAATTCACAATCGATCGTTTCGGTGAAAGTGGGCACCCAGTTCGTGTTGATTCGGACATGAATGTTGGGAGCATAATCTTTTCACAAGCTTACCAGACTTACCATAAAGAATTCCATGTGGGTATGAGGTTTAAGCTGTATTTTGGTAAGAGACTGGTGAAGATTTTGGTGCAGAAGGTCAGCATATTGTATCACCATCTTACTAGAATTCATAGGCATCACATTGGTTATTTTCCAACTATATGTGTTCGTCTCGACGCATATTTCCACTGCTTCATTTCTGAACCTTATTATTGTGAGTACGTGGTTGTTAAAACATTTCTAGCAGATCTGTTTGGTGCATTCTGAGATGGCACTACAGGACGATCGAAGCGAGAATTGGATAATCTTTACACTTCTCTCGAAATGTGCGTGTTGTCTTTGGTTGTTAGGATGACCATTTGCGAGTCGTTCTTCTTTCCACCAACTTTGATCTTGTTTGACTTGAAATCTGCAACTAAGCAAAAATGGAGAGGTGGATTGAGCACTACAACAGTTCGTAAGAGATACTGCGTGTTGAGGAAGATGACTTCTCGTTTTCTGCTTGCTTGATTTGAGCTTTTGGGTCTACTACTAACATGGTAGCCACTTCTCTTGAATCCCAAGGTACAATTTTCAAATGGGTTCCTTACTGGTGAAATTCTGAAGTAGTTGGTCACATTTGGAAGAACTGAGGAGGATAGGATGCTTGGTGCTGGATAGAGTGTTACGACGACAGTTTCTGTTTTGTTCGGTTTGGTGTATGGTACTTTTTACGACCTGGTACGATAGTTTTTCATGGAAAACACTGGTTGACTGAAAAGTCTTGCGAACTTGTATTTGGAGGATCGATCCTACGATATGTGAAATTGTACACCATTTGAGAAATTACTACTTGCCTATCGAGACAACAAATGTGAGGTCGATATTGCGGGCTGCAGACTGTGATATCGATAACTTATTTGGTGGGTTCGTTAAGCAAGTGGGCAAGAAGATTCGTCTACAGCAGCTGATGCAGATTCAGAATTTGTATTTCTTGGGACTCGACCTAAAGGCACATCTATTCTCGGAATATATGACATTTCGAATTCTTGGGCGAGACCCACTCTCATTTTTCAGTTTTGATTTTCAGTATAAGTATTTTGAACTCCCTTTACTCTAGTTAATTGTTTTGGCGTTACAAATGTTTTTGGAAAAGTATTTCTGTTTTCATTTTTAAGTTGATTCGAGTTTTTGAACTATATGTTAGTACATATCTATTTTGACGTTATCTGGCCTTAAGCTATTTTGTGTTTTCAACTTTATATTTTATTAAAGTATGTGTTCTATTTTTACACTGATGGAAAAAAAAAAGTTTGAGCCTGGAGGCATGAAAGATGGAATCATTGCAGCCGATCGCGACGGCGTGGCATTTTCTCTTTTGTGAAACCGCTCTTACCTGATCTCTTCGTTACATATATATATATATATTATTCTTCTTCCTATTTTCAAGTATTTTCGGTGTAGTATGTTGTTTTAAATTTCGAGGACGAAATTTTTTTATAAGGGTGGTAGATTGAAACACCCCACCCCATTTTTTTAAATATTGTTAGTCTTAATTGGTGAGCCAAGGGGGACCCACCCCTGATTTCTGTCCCCAGCCTCCCATCTCTCTCTTCCTTCTTCTTCGTCTCTCTCCCCCGTAACTCTCCCTTAGCTCTCTCCCTCTCAGCTATCCCGTACCTCTCTCCCTCAACCTCTCGCATCTCTCTCTTCCCCTGGACTCACTAGGACCGAGTCACCATCGAAGAGAGGCTCGCAACGAACCCCGGACCCTACCCTGCGAGTTCGACGACACGGAGTAAGCTCCGGCGAGCACCGCCCCTTTCGAGGCCATTTCCGGCCAAACCACGGCGAGTTGGCCGGCGTGTAAGGTATCAATCTCTTCGTCTCGTCGAGTACTACAACTTTCCTTTTTGTTTCACTTAATTTCGTTGAGTATTGAAGAAGTTATACTCATTTGAATCTTACCCAGTTTCCGGCGAGTCCGACGGCTTTCAAGGCATTTTCCGGCCAAACCACGGCGAGTTAGACGTCGTGTGAGGTACCATTCTCTTCGTCTCTTCAAGGGCTACAACTTTCATTTTTGTCTTGCTTGATTTCGTTGAGTATTGACAAAGTTATGGCCATTTAAAGTTGGGTGGTTTCCCGGCCGAAATTCCGACCTTCTCCTTCGACAAACCCAGGCCATCCGGCCTTTCCCTCTCCCTCGGGCCTTAGGCCCGTGTTGCCTTAGCCCAGTACCCTAACCCATTCAGTTTTTATTTTTAGTTTATATGTTTTTAAAACCCAAAGGGCTTGGGCCCTAGTTTTGGTTGGCCTTGGGCCGGTTTTCAACCAAGGGCTTAAAGCCCTGATTTCTGTTAGGAGGCCTTAGGGCCTTGTGTAGTGTGTGTGTGTGTGTGTGTGTGTGTGTTTATAGTATATGTATGTGTTTGGGCTATATGTATGTGTTTGGGCTTAAACCCAAACCCCTTTCCTAACCCTAAACCATTTTAACCCAAAACCTTAGAAATCCAAACCACCCATTTTAACCCTAAACCCTTTTAACCTTAGAACCCTAAATTCAAAACCCAATAAATCCTAATCCTATTTAACCTAAACCCTAATCCGGATTTCAAGCCTAAAACCCGTTAGACCTAATTTGACCGTTGACCTCCGGTTAACATTGACTTTAGAGTTGACTTTTCGGGTTTTCGTCCGGGACCCTTCTTAGGGTAATTCGACGTTCTGAATCCGTTTCCAACGTCCGTTTTCCCAAATTCAATTGCTATTATATAGTTTTATTAATTGGACCCTTTATGTGCTTAGGGGCAATTATTGGTGACGTTAGTTTGCGTGGCTCTTCGGCGGCTAAGTACTGTGAGTGGACCCCTTCAAAAGCATGTTTTAATAGTAGAAATGCATACATGAAATGCATGATTTAATGATTACGTTTTATGAAACGTTTTGAGATAACATGCTTACTGAGGCTACCTTAAATTATTACTATTTTTCCTATAACCCGTGTTCTTATAGAATATCTGATGGATGACGATATGATATTTAGAACATGTTTCGAACACCTCTTTATAGTATAGATGATGGATGACTTTATACTATGAAGTTGTTTTTCAATATATGTATGTTCAATGGTTTTGTACTTACCTAGTGGTCCTTTCCGCTACGGGACGTAGGGATAGATTTCGGTCCGTCCCGGGCGACGGTTTGGTGTTGGCATAGGGCCTGGAGTGTGTTTCCTCTGGCTATTTAGCACAGGGACGGGGAGCCGGCATGGGGCCTGAAGTGTATTTTCCTCTGACTGTCTGCTCAGAGACGGGGAGCCGGCATGGGGCCTGCAGGTTATCGGACAATTCACTAGTGATTATTATATATGAGTTATGATTTGAGATACTGCACATCATGCTAGGTTTCGGAAAACCTATGTTCATCATTATATATTTGTTTTCATAAACCTGGGGGTTAGTATATTGATAACTGTTTTATTATATATATATCAACTTGGTCCACTCATGTTTGTTTTGCGCCCCCTTCAGGATTTAGGATCGAGGCGTACAATCCCGACAATCAAGGCACTTCCGCATCGGCATCTTCGAGTCCTCTTGGTGTGGGACTCATTCTTTTATTCATTCCATTTTATATCATTCTTTTAGTGTTCTAGTTAGTTGTATGCTCTGAACACGTTCCTTAAATGCATATTCCTTATTCTTTTACATTTATAAGTTTTATCTATCCTTTATTTTCAGCAATTGCACTCAATAAATGGCTTTCGTCACCCTCGGGTGTCGGCCAGCACGTGACCATCCTGATATCCTGAGGATATCGGGATCGGGGCGTGTCAAGGCTAGAGGGCTGGCCACTTCTAGCTAGCCAGCCAGCCCTAGGCTGGCCAGAAAAATCATCTTTCCTGTCGGTTATAACCGACATGAATGCTTAAGAAAAAAATTCAAATGCAACGGCTAGCTGACGCTAGCCGTTGCATTTGAAATTTTTTTTATAGGTTTTTTAGCAGATGATATAGTCCTAATTTTTTTTATAGGTTTTTTGGGCCTTTGAATTTAAGTTGTTGTAGTTTTTAAATTTATATAATAAATTATGTTTGGCCCTTTGGCCATCGGTTGAAGACGGTTTTTTGTGACAGGGCTAAAATGAGCCCTATGGCCCTCGGTTGGAGACGGAGGCAAATATGGTCATGTACTGTTCATTAAAATATTAATATCTTGGAGGACCAGATGGCTAAAACGAGCCATCTAGCCAACCATCATTGGAGATGGCCTAAGGGGATCTGTATCTAACCTGATTTGGAAATCACCATTGTAACATAAATAAACTGGTTCATGGCGGGTTATGGAAGTTGCCCAACGACATGGCTTTCTCTTTGGCTGTTGCATTTTGAGAATATCCTAAAAAGGAAGGCTAAAAATAATACTAATAGTAGGTAGGCTGTTCTTTGAGGAGCTAACTGATGCTTTGAAGGGTTTTAGGAAAAAATCGCTTAAAGCAAAAGCATAAGAGAAAAATAACAAAAACTGAATGACTTTGCCGCACTCTTCCACACAACAACAACAACTAACCCTTATCCCATTAAGTAGGGTCAGCTGTATGAATCTTAGAATGCTCAATGTTTTGCATCAAGTCTTCCGTTAACACCAAGTATTCCATATATTTTCTTAAAATCTATTGCCAAGTCTTCGTAGGTCTTTCTCTACCCCTTTGGACTCGAGCCTCCATCTCATACTCGCATCTTCGAACCGGAGCATGTGTAGGTCCTCAGTTTACGTGCCCAAACCACCTTAACTGATTTTCTCTCATATTATCTTTAATTGCCGCCACTGCTACTTTACCTCGGATATTTTCGGATACTATTTTTTGCATGTGTTATTTTTTGACCACCCAACATTTTGTGCCCTAAACCATTGTTGACCTTATTGCTATCCTATAAAATTTTTCCTTGAGATTTGGCGGCATACGACCATTGCACGACACACCCGATGCACTCTTCCACTTCATCCGTTCAGCTTGTATTATGTGGTTGAGATCTTCATCCAATTCTTCGTTCTTTTGCAAGATAGATCCGAGATAATGAAAGCACTCACCCTTTGAACTTTCTGATCTCCAATCCTCGCCCCTACTCATTTGAACCCCCATTCCCACGAACTTACACTCCATATACTCTATCTTTGACCTACTTAGGCGAAGACCTATAGATACCAACACATCCCACCAAAGGTTAATCTTCACATTTTCTCCTTCTTGCATTTCATCCATTAGGACTATATCATCTGCTAAAAGCATACACCAAGATATATCATCTTGAATATATCTCGTTAACTCTTCCATTACTAATGCAAAAAGGTAAGAACTTAAAGCTCAGCCTTGGTGCAACTCTATGATTATGGGAAAGCTTTCAATTTTTCATTCATGAGTTCTTATTACTTCCTTATTCCATCATACATATCCTTTATTGCTTAGATGTAAGCCACCAGCACTCTTCCAAAACTCCCAATTACTCTCCCGTCCTCGACTTCTCTCTTGTATGTCCTTTTGCCGGTCGTATTTAAATTTCAGTTTTAGGGTTTAGACAACTATCCCATGCAAAACAAAACCTTAAACATAAAAGGAAATCCAAATAAAAAGAGTACTGTATAAATCCTACTTTGACTAGATAACGCATCAGTCAGGTGGTACGCACGTTTTAGAGATTTTCTTGGCCTAGAAAATTTCAGAAAAGTACGTTTTGGCAGGTCTTAGATGCATACTTTTATGGGAAAGTCTGGAGAGCCTTCAAGTCTTCTTCTTCGACACTATAACTCGGTTCTGACTTCCAATGGAAGTCACTCCGCCAACAGGAAAAATACTCTTCCACTTCAAAGCAGCTGATGGCACGAATTCGTACTTGGGACTCCAAGATGTCTAGATTATGGAGAAACCAGCCTTTTTTCCAAAACACACAAAGAAGTGTATTTTCTGTTTATACCAATTAAATGTGTTGAAGCATGTCCCACATGGCCACATCGGAAACTTGATGAAGTTTAAATCCTCTATATAGAAAATTTGGACTACTAATTGCTTTGAGGCCTTAATTTTGTATAAAACCACACCTATTGAATTGCACATGTGGTTAAGTTAAGGTCAGTATTGATGGTAATTAGTAGTGGGCCACTGGACCGTCTCTAAAAACCTAGTACAAAGGGCAATTTATAGAAGCAGTGTTGAGATAAGGGCAATTCATCTGTTCTTTTTAGGAGGATTTTAATGAAGCAAGGTTTATCTGCTTACGTAGAGTAGAAGCAAACTGGTAGCAACAAAACCAAATCAGAGTGAAGATATAAAAAAACTGTCTGAGGGGGACGATGAACGGAAGGAATTAGGAGTAATATCCAGCTGCAATTTCGTGTAATGAGACTGCAGCGGTTTTCATTTTGAATTTGAGAGTCTGCTACTCTTTCCAATGTGAATGAAGTTTGTAGCGTGGATGAAAACTATACTGAACAAGTATTTGCCGATAAAAAGGAACCTAATTCGCCGCCACCCTCTCTACAAAGAACACGGAGTAGTGAGGGCAGCGATAATTCCAATGCGTACAAGATAAACCACAAACTTCATCAGCAGCAATAGATTAAGCAAACGAAAATGTTTTCGTAACAAATCATCACATTACAAGATAAACCACAAACTAGGGAGTAGCAAGGGCGGTGATTATTCCAATCCGTACAAGATAAACCACAAACTTCATCAGCAGCAATAGATTAAGCAAACGGAAATGTTTTCGTAACAAATCATCACATTACAAGATAAACCACAAACTAGGGAGTAGCAAGGGCGGTGATTATTCCAATCCGTACAAGATAAACCACAAACTTCATCAGCAGCAATAGATTAAGCAAACGGAAATGTTTTCGTAACAAATCATCACATTACAAAACCACAAATTGTTAAACTAAAAAAAGATTGATAAGCAGGAAACAAGCTAGCTACTACTGTGACAATAAATACAACAGCGGTTCAACCTTATCTGGTATATGGGGATGGACATGGCGGAACAGGCACTTCGGCAACTCCTTCAAGCATCTGCACAACCTTCATCATAGTAGGCCTAAGAGACGGATCTTCTTGAGTACACCAAATCGCAACCATCACGAACTTTTCCAGTGTCGTTCGATCACCCAAGGCCTCGACTTCATGATCTACAACAGCATCTAGTTCTCCTTCAATGTAGCAATCATAAACCCAGTACGTTAAAATTGCTTTCTCTACACAGTTACCTTCATTGTCAACGCTTCTCCTACAACAAATGATCTCCAGCAGCAGAACACCAAAGCTGTATACATCAACTTTGGTGGTGATTGGCAAGCTCCTGAACCACTCAGGTGCAACATAACCTCTTGTTCCTCGGATGGCGGTAAGAGTCTGGCTCTGATTCATCAGCAAAAGTTTTGCCAATCCAAAATCAGATATCAGAGGGGTGTAATAATCATCGAGAAGTATGTTCTGCGGCTTTATGTCACAATGGATAATCTGCGTGCGGCACTCTTCATGCAAGTACAAAAGCCCCTTCGCAACGCCATAAGCGATTTCAATTCGCTGTCTCCAACTCGGTTTGATATCAGAAAAAAGAAAGCTCGCCAATGTGCCATTGCTCAAGAACTCATAAACTAGTAATCTCTGTTGCCCCTCGTCACAATATCCAAAAAGACGAACCAGATTCTTGTGATGCGTCTGACCAATTACATTCACTTCTGTTTTAAACTCCTTCTCGACATCTGCCATAACACTGTTTAGCTTCTTCACCGCCACTTCGACACCAGAACCAATTTGCATCACCCCTTTGAAAACCACTCCGAAAGCACCCCTTCCTAATTCTTCCTTGAATCCATTTGTAGCTTCTTGTAGCTCTTCATAGCTAAAAGAGCGCAAATTCGAGTCCAAAACAATATCGGTACTAGGTCTTGCAGGTTTCTTCCGGAAAATGAAGAAAAAACCGAGACAGAGAGCAGAACTTAAGACAACATTAACAAAGATAGAGGTACTGAATAATACTGATTCCACTGCCATTGCAAAAGCACCAATTTTTCAACTTAGCCTTATTGATTAGTTATAGTTCTTAATAAAGCATTGGTTCCCTCCCTGCTATCTCTTCAAGTAAATGTGCGTGCACAATGGTTTAGACTTGACTAATCTCCATGCCTGTCATTTTCTAAGTTGTTTTCTGGAATTAAAGGCGTCTACCCCATTTTTTGAAGTCCGTGTGACCCATCAGCCACGACGTGACCTCAGACCTCGCTACGGTCACACACAAAAATTTCTCCGGGCCTACACAAAAATTTCTCCGAATCTACTCATATCGTGGTCAAATTACACATTTAATCATTGTTCAAAATACAAGATTGCACTCTGAAAAAAATAATATAATGAATAGTTTTATACATAATGACATTGAGATTTTTTGTGATATAACTTACTGTCTTTCTCAACTCTTTGTAATGTTGCAAGTTGAAGCAATATTGATGTAATTAGTAATGGCCTGCTAACTTGTCTCTCTCCAATTTCTTTTTATCCCATTCTCGTCCCTCGTCCATTTTATGATTCTACTTACTTAAGCACTTATAAACGTCGAAACCAAAAAATGTTCCAAACCAGCAAATGACTTTTTAAATACTTAAGCACTTACCTAAACCCTAAATAGTTAAGAACATTTATCACTACACTCGAGATTCTTGGTTTCAGTATATAATATATAATATATATGAATGTTCCAAACCAAAAAGACTAGTAAATGCGAGCATGACTCACGCATCTGCCGGCCATTCAAGTCCACCAGTCAAAATTCAACAATGGGGCTCACAAAGAAAATTTGAAATGTAAATACAGATTGCGGACGGATACAGGTGGTGTCAAATCTGAAAACAGACCTCCATGACCAAACAAAGACGACTAAGTCTTCAAGTGATAAGAGACGACAAAGTCTCCATTTATGTATTCACAAAAAACTATGTACTAACTGAAGTTTTTAATGTATGATATACATCGTTGGGGTAAAACACCCGAGGCCGAGTTGAGATAATCACAGGGTTGAGGAATCGAGATCCTCTCCGAATGTCACAATCTGGCGCAAACGGACACAGAGATCCGGACGCACTTATTTTAAATCATATGGCCTCCATTAACCTATCCTATTGGCCCACATCACATAAGGGGTCCAAATCTCACAATCTGGCGCAAACGGACACAGAGATCCGGACGCACTTATTTTAAATCATATGGCCTCCATTAACCTATCCTATTGGCCCACATCACATAAGGGGTCCAAATCTCTCTCTCCTCTCTCTTGAACGGTTTGAATATCTCGGTTTGTCGATTTTGTACTGCAAGATTCAGATAGGATCTGATTTCGGGTTTGAGGTGTGGTTCGACAACCTTTTGATGCCCGTTGAGGTGTGGTTCATCTCATTAGATTGGGTCAGCCATTTCGTACTAGGTTGGATCCCAGGTCAGGCCAGCCATTTCATTAGCCTACCGCGACCAAATGGACTTATGGGCTCATTAGATGATGAATCTGGACCCTGGTGCGTTGCTGCGGGACTTGAATGCACCAGCCTTAACTACATGAATAAGACACATTTAACCTTAAAAAATTCAATATAATCATAAACGAACAAAAAGGATAGAAAGCATTGTTACCGTAGATCCAGGAAATTATAAAAATTCATCCGGTCAAGAGACATTATAATAGTTGTGAGAAGGTGAGTATGCAACTAAGAATCTAAGATATACTTGATTTGCAATTCCATTATAGTACAAAGATTGATACAAAAATCTGAAATGAACATGAGGTCTACAAAGGTTTTAGAACTTACCAATAAACGACACCAGAAGAAGGCGCAAATATGGCCCCGAAAATCCCAGAAGAAGCAGATGACTCCTTCAACCCGAAAAACTCATAAGTGAAGAAAGAAGACGACGACGACCCAGTTAGAAGACGACGTGCCACTGAATTGCTTCCCACCAATCTGACTCCTCAACTTCAAATACAAAAACATCAAATCAATTTGGTCTAATTGAGTGAAATCCCATTAATCAGTCAAACCCAAGCTGACACATCTTTTTCTCTAACAATAAAACGCAATTGCATTGTCTCTCTTTCTAGAAATTATAAAAAGTTTCAAATTCATGCACAGAGAGAGTACTTAATTTTTTTTTATATAATATGAGACAACTATAAAAAGACATCTAGCATTATATCTTAGGTATGTGTATAATACACAGATTTGTTGTCTGTCTAAGTAAATCTTTTAAGATTGTCAACTGGCTAAAATATATTGGAAAATAATGAAAAGAAAGCACCTTTGGTTGGTTAACTATTATAAACTATGGAAATTAGTACGAAAGTACCAAACTATATCCCAATAAAAACAAAAGGCTTGCTTGACCAAGTTTAATACACCAACATAGATGAATTGATCTATCACTATTGTTTGTCATATATTTGTAGCTTCATCTTCCATCTTTTCTTTACTTTCTCAATTTCTCTCACACTACAACCTCATTCATCATTCAACGAATTCAGATTTCAGATAAAGACAGATGGCGCCTTATTGACTCTAATCCTCACTAACCAACTAAACTTAAATGTCATTGTTTTGCTCAAATTAAATAAATTGTACCCCTCTCTTCCCCCATTTTCCGTGCAATTCACCACCTAGACAATGCAATAAAAAACTGAAAGAAGGGACTTTACACACATATATTATTCCATCTCTCAAATTTACACCAAGGATGCATGCATGAACCTCAATTAATCCCTTACTGCGAGTGAAATTTCCATTTTTAACCACTAAATTAGAATAACCACCGCCGGGTAAGCAAACATGAGCTACTTCAAAAAAAAATTAAAATTAAAGACATAAACTTTACATAGGCAGAACCTGACAACCAGCATATAAATCTAAAACAAAAACCAGGCTCCAACGTATGTATTTCCACAAATGCATGTATAAAGCTGTACATATATACACATGTATAATTGTGTAAGCACAGAGGATTTGGGAAAGTTTTCAATACACCTGTGTATTGCAGCAGCAAGTCGAAATGCTGGCTTTCGTCCGTTTTTTAGACCGGGTTTTGCAACGTTTGCATTCACCTATAGCATTTAAAATTTTCAGTCAGAGAGCAAGAAGAAACGTAATAAAATGCTCAAAAGGGTAAACCCCAGCAAGCATTTGAGTATATTGAATGCCAAATGGCAATTAGGAGTTAAAGGTACCTTAAAAACACGTTTTCGAAACGCAGACAGCATTATGAAATAGTCGGTGCTAAATATTTGATAAAAATGAATAGGCTAAGTATGGGAAAACTTCACTACCATTAATTCAAAACAGTTATTTAAAAGGAAATTCAAAATAAAAAAACAAAAGAACTCGCCTGGCAAATCCTTCTCCAGGATCTTCCACTCTTCCTGAATTCTCTTTGCCACAGACAATCGTCGGAGCTTGGGAACCGAATCCTTTGTTCGGAACTGTCGCCGAAGTGACCAACTATCAGGACCACGTCATCTTCAAGCGGCTGCAGGCGAAGCAAGGTTGAGATAAACAACAAAGAACCACAAAGATTTGATCTTTATTAATTTAGTGAAAAACCTAATTCATATAAAACAATAGTTTCCACTACCATATTCATTTCAACAGCAAGCACAGAAATTGCATATAAAAGAAATTAAAAAAAATTGAAGAAACAGAGGTAAGAACAATACCAAACCAGGCCCACCGGGTCCTGTGCTGCTACTGCGCAGTGTAATCTGCTTCTCTGAGACCATTTGTTCCATAAAATCTGACGCTTTTGAGCTCCAATCTGTGCGAACACTTCTAGAATTTGAAGGCGTGCAGAGAAAAATGGGTTTAGAAAGCAGGGAAGAAAGTGCCAGAAGCTAAAACCCCACTAATCATTTTTTGCTTCAGATTCTCAGATTCGGTCACTTTGTCGTTGTTTCTCCCCTTCTTTTGTCAGCTCTCAACAAAAAATATCTTCTGAGTTCTCTTTCTCTCTCTGCAATTCCCATGCCCAGCTCCCTCTATGTTGGTATTCAAAAAGTTTACTAACTCAATACCAAAATATGTGGGTGATAAGTTTACAAACTCTATCACACCTCTCACTTTGCACTCTTAATAAAAATTGGACAAAGAAATAGAGAAAGGAGGGAAGCTACAAGCTTCGGCAAACAATGCACTTTGATATATTAAAAAGAGTTTGCAAACACACTTCTGAAATGGAATGACAAATCAGAGACAAATTACTAAAGCCTTACGGGAGACTTATTTATACAAGCAGAAAATGAAGGACCACTCAAGTGCTTTTAATAAAATAAACACAACAGCACACACAAACAGATCATATGAACTTTGGACAGTCTAGCACACATATGCAGCCATCTTTCCAGCTTGCAATCAACACAGTTTCGGCTAGCACATCACATGGCAGCACACAACTGTCTTGTAATCAGCTTTCGGTTAATCAGATGGAGGGAGCAATGATGTTTATATTTGCTGGAAACAACCTGGAAAGAAAAGCTAGCATCACATGGACAGACAGTTAGATATCACATGGCTTTTTTATTTGAATTTCCAACATGCCCCCTCAAATTAAAACGCCTTCATGCCTAGCATTTCACGTAGCAGCCGGAATGATTCAACTGGTAGTGGCTTAGTGAAGATGTCTGCCACTTGTTTATTCGTGTGACAATAGACAAGCTCAATTGTCTTTTGCTTCACATGGTCCCTTAGAAAATGGAACCTGGTATCAATGTGCTTGCTCCTTCCATGTTGAACAGGATTCTTTGCAAGCTTGATTGCAGACATGTTATCCACATGAATCACAGTCGATTCTACTTGTGGATGACACACTGACTTCAATAGATTTCTTAACCAAATTGCCTCACACACTGTTGAGGCTACAGCAACATACTCGACTTCACATGATGACAAAGCAACAATTGATTGCTTCTTTGAAGTCCATGAGAAAGCTGTTGATCCTAGAAAAAACACATAGCCAGTTGTGCTTTTCCTTTCATCTTGGTCGCCTCCCCAATCACTATCTGAATAACCAAATAATTTTGCATCTTCACCAAAATTATAAAACAGACCATAGTTTAGAGTACCTCTTATGTACCTCAAAATTCTCTTGGCAGCCAGCCAATGAGACTCCCTTGGTGTTTCCATGTATCGACTCACGAGTCCAACACCATAAACTATATCAGGTCTTGTGATTGTAAGGTACCTTAGACTTCCAACCAAGCTTTTGTACACGGTTGAGTTTACAAACTCACCTTCTCCTTCCTTAGACAGCTTCAATCCAGTTGCAACTGGAGTGTTGACAATATTGCACTTGTCCATATTGAATTTCTCTAATATATCTCTCATGTACTTTTATTGAGAGATGTAGATACCATCACTTTCTTGCTTCACCTCTATGCCAAGAAAGTATGACATTAATCCATTGTCAGTCATCTCGAATTCATTGAACATGGATTGCTTGAACTCACTGAACATTGCTTCATTGTTTCTTGTAAACAACAAGTCATCTACATAGAGACAAATAATTAAGAACTCCCCTTTTGCACCATTCTTCATGTAAACTGAATGCTCGTATGGACATTTCTGAAATCCATTTAGGTGAAGGTAGTTGTCAATCCTTGAGTTCCAAGCTCGTGGTGCTTGCTTGAGGCCATACAAAGCCTTCGTCAAACGATACACCTTATCTTCTTTTCCTTGTACTTGAAAGCCTTCTGGTTGTTCCACATGCACTTCTTCCTCAAGAACTCCATTAAGGAAGGCTGACTTGACATCTAATTGATAAATTTTCCATTTATGCTGAGTGGCAAGAGAGATTAGTAATCTTACCGTGTCAAGTCTTGCAACTGGAGCATAGACTTCATCGTAGTCCACTCCATACTTCTGTTTGTAGCCCTTTGCTACAAGCCTTGATTTGTATCGATCCACACTCCCATCTGCAATGCGTTTGATCTTGTAAACCCACTTAACACCAATAGCCTTTTGATTTGGTGGGAGCTTTGTCAACTCCCAAGTGTCATTCTTCTCGATAGCATGGATTTCTTCCTCCATGGCTATTCTCTAACGATCTTCTTCCACAACTTCATTGAATGAGAGAGGCTCGTGGTCTGCATACAAGTAGAAAAGGTTGGTTTCTTCTTCTTCTTCTTGTCCATATATCTCGGTAAGACTTCTTAGCCTCACTGGAGTTGAGGAGCTGCTTTCTTCACTGGATGTAGGACCACTCCTTGCAGTTATGTGCAATGGAGTTGTTGTGTTTGTTTGAGTAGGTTGTTGCTCAACAGGTGGTACAACTTCTGGTTCTTCAAAATCAGTGGAGACGATCTTCCCTTTACTGACTTCTTTGTTGTTCCTCTTCCATGCCTCTTCTTCACTGAAGATGACATCTCTACTGACCACTAATTTGCCAGTTAGTGGGTTGTAGAGCTTGTATGCCTTGGACTCTTCACTATAGCCCACAAACACACACTTTTCACCTCGATCATCGAGCTTTCTCCGCTTGGCTTTTGGAACCTGAGCATATGCAACACACCCAGAAACTCTTAGGTGTGCAACATTCGGCTTATATCCACTCCAAGCCTCTTGTGGTGTCATCTTTTTAACACTCTTTGTTGGACATCAATTCAACAAATAAATCGAACAAGCTACAGCTTCTACCCATAATTCTTTTGGCAAATTCTTCTCCTTAAGCATGGACCTTGTCATGTCAAGGACGGTTCGATTCTTTCTTTCGGCTATCCCATTTTGCTGTGGTGTATAGGTAGCAATCAATTGATGCCTAATTCCTTGCTCTTTGCAGTATGCTTGGAAAACATTGTAGGTGTACTCTCCACCTCTCTCTGATCTCACAGCCACAAGCTTGTGGTTGCTTTTAGCCTCTGTGAGTGCCTTGAACTCCTTGAAGATTTTTAGGGCAGCCGACTTCTCCTTGAGAAAATAAACCCAAGTCTTCCTACTAAAATCATCAATGAAAGTAATAAAATACCTATTACCTCCATAAGACATAGGATCCAATGGACCACATATATCCGTGTGTACCATCTGTAGTGGTGCCTTTGCTCTCCATGTATCACCAACATGGAATGATAGTCGTGTTTGCTTGCCAAGCCCACAACCTTCACATACTTGGCGTGTGGCTTCAATTTGGGGTAGACCACGAACCATTCCTCCATTTGACAACAACTTTAGGCCATTGAAATGAAGATGGCCATACCGAAGATGCCATTTCCATGACTCATCTTCCATTACACCGATGTTGCAACTCCCAATCTTTGTGTTCAACTTCAACAGGAACATTCGATTTTTTGACATTTGAACACGTGCAATAAGCTTTCTCCTTGCATTCCTGAGAGTGAGAAACATATCCTCCATATGTATAACATACCCTTTCTGGAGCAGTTGACCAATGCTCAGAATGTTGCTCTTCATACCTGGTATGTAGTAGGTATCGGAGATGTATTTTTCTTTACCATCTTTCTGGATGATTTTGATCTTTCCTTTGCCTTCAACTGGCAACTTTGAGGAGTTACCAAGACTCACAGATCCATAAGGCCCATCTTTGAGTTCGGCAAAAAACTCTTTCTTTCCACACATGTGGTTGCTTGCACCACAGTCTAAATACCAAACATCTTGTTGGCTACTGATATCATGGTGTGCTAGTAAGACTGTAAATTCCTCACCAGCATTTCCATTTGATTCTGCCATGTTGACATGCTCACCATTTTTATACGAACATTCATTTGCATAATGTCCATATTGCTTGCAAGTGTGACATTGGATATGCGCCTTTCCTCGGGTAGATCTCCACTCTTGAGATTGACCTCGGTTTTGTTCATAGCCTCGACCTCTTCCTCGGGCTCTTCCTCGGCTACGGTTGGATGAACTCCCATGACGTGAGTTCCACTGCCCACGACCTTTATTTGGTTTGTCAATATTCAACTTTGACTCCAAAGCTTGCTCTAGCGTTGTGGGGCTTGCATTCTTCTGAATACGTTGCTCGTGAACTAGGAGGGATCTTAGTAGCTCCTCTGCACTCATCGCCTCCAAATCCTTGGATTCCTCAATGGCAGTCACCACATGCTCAAACTTAGATGTGAGTGACCGGAGTATCTTCTCCACAACTCGTACTTCATCGAGTCTCTCGCCATTTCTCCTCATCTGATTTACTATCACAATGAGCCTTGAGTGATAGTCAGAGATGCTCTCCCCTTCATTCATGTGAGCAGTTTCAAAATCTGCTCGAAGTGACTGTAACCTCACTTTCTTGACTCGATCTACTCCTTTGTAGATTGTACTGAGTGTGTCCCATACTTGCTTGCTCGTTGTTGCTTTTGCAACCTTCTCGAACGTTGAATCTTCTAATCCTTGATAGAGAAGATACAACGCCTTCTGGTCCTTCTTTCGTAAATCCTTGAGAGTGTTCCTTTGATCTGCAGTATATGTGGCTTCTTGCTCGGTAGTGGGTACAACATACCCACTACTGACAATGTCCCATAGCTCTTGTGATCCAAACAATGCTTTGAATTGGATGCACCATCTTTCATAATTTTCTTTCTTCAATGTGGGAACTTGGAGCTGCACTAAGTTGGATGCCATAACTGCTGCACCTGCCAGAATGGTATTCTGGCTCTGATACCAATTGTTGGTATTCAAAAAGTTTACTAACTCAATACCAAAATATGTGGGTGATAAGTTTACAAACTCTATCACACCTCTCACTTTGCACTCTTAATAAAAATTGGACAAAGAAATAGAGAAAGGAGGGAAGCTACAAGCTTCGGCAAACAATGCACTTTGATATATTTAAAAGAGTTTGCAAACACACTTCTGAAATGGAATGACAAATCAGAGACAAATTACTAAAGCTTTACGGGAGGCTTATTTATACAAGCAGAAAATGAAGGACCACTCAAGTGCTTTTAATAAAATAAACACAATAGCACACACAAACAGATCATATGAACTTTGGACTGTCTAGCACACATATGCAGCTATCTTTCCAGCTTGCAATCAACACAGTTTCGGCTAGCACATCACATGGCAGCACACAACTGTCTTGTAATCAGCTTTCGGTTAATCAGATGGAGGGAGCAATGATGTTTATATTTGCTGGAAAAAACCTGGAAAGAAAAGCTAGCATCACATGGACAGACAGTTAGACATCACATGGCTTTTTTATTTGAATTTCCAACACTCTCATCTGTCTCTGCCATCCCCCACTCCCTCACAATCTCACTGAGTCGAAACCCCTAGCTCCCATCTCTCTCCAATCTGTCAGTCCCTCTGTCCTCCCCCAACGACGCTCTGACCGAAGCAACAGGCACAATCATCTCTCTCCGAGTCAAAATTCGCAGCCCTCCTCTCTCTTCCTCTCACCAAATCCCTATATCTCTCCCTCTCTTCTCTCTCCCGACGGCATGGTCTCACCAAGTCCCACTGCAGCTCAGAATACTTCTTCTCAATCACTCCAAATTGCTAATTGGGTTACACTCCGAAGTCCACATTTTCTACACAATCTAAATCTAACTCTCACTATGCCACAAACACACAATTCGACATCTCACAAACACTGAAATATAACCATTTCACGTAAGCAATGCAAGATCCATAAACCAAGACGAATTACAATAAAACAAAATTGAAAAGAAAGCAAGAATTTACCACCAATGTAAACAAACCTAAGCAACTATGTGTATTAGACATTTAACCAAATCTCACATAACAAAATTAACTCCCTGTTCACTGACTCATAGTCCACTGCACTCAAATTCATTGTCTAAAATATATAGAATGTGGTAACAAAAATGATGCCTTTCGATATAGAGAATGTTCGGCAACCAATGATTTAAGATCCAAAATGTTCCCAACTCCAGCACCTTTAAGTGACCAAAAAACTTTACCAAGTGAGCACTGAAGCAGGCCGCGCTATACATCTACTCATAGTTGACTGAGTTATCACTGTTTCAAATAAAGAAGAAAGGAAGAAGGATATTCAGTTGCAGTCAGCCATTCTCAGAAAGAGTCTTCCACACCATAGAATTTGAGAAATACTAAGCAGAATTAATGTTAGCTAATGCATACACCAGCATCAAATCAAGGCAGAACATCTATTTTATATCGTAAAACAATGTGGAATCCTTAAAACTAAAGTAGATATATCAGAATCTAGCAATAGTATTTTCTGTAACAAATTTTGTGATGATATCCCACTGATAAAGCTTAGTTAATGAAATATGCATTAAAAATGCAAACTTTAAAAACATGTCAAGGACTGTAAATACATTATCATCTGAGTGTAACTAAGAAGCAATCTGCAGAATCAACTTCTACGGAATTTGAACTTATGAAATGTGGAGTGGAGACCTGAATGTAACAAATTGGTGTTAAGTGGATAGTTCCAAACATATAAAATTTTAGACCATCACACCCGAACGCAAACAGAACAATTAAATAAAGAATCGAACGCATACGCAATCTAATTAGACAAATAAGTGAACTTTCCCATGCCAAAATCCGAAAGGCCAACAGAAATCTCTCATTACAGCACAGAGGACAAAACTTATAACTAATCAAAATTAGGTGAACCAATTGAAGAGAACATAACCCTTGTAACCAATCGGGAAAAGATGCTTTTAAATCCCCGAAAAAAAATTAAGAGTTCTTAGAAAACTATCATTTCAATTATTTTACAGTCTTACATTTGGGATTAAACAGAAAATATAACTAAAAATGCCAACTTTCTCTAAAAAAAAAAAAAAACTACAACTATTTTTACAAATTTCCATCACCCAACACTGAAAAATGAGAATCACGAAGCAATGAAGAACGGAACACGCGAGAAACAAAATGTTAAAAACAACACGTACCCATTTCAAAGACCAAAAATCCTGCAAGGACAAAAAAAAAATCCCAGAAATCAGTACATCAGCACTCCCTCCAAAACCCCAACAACAACAACAACAACAAAGCCTTTTCCCACTAAGTGGGGTCGGCTATATGAATCCTAGAACGCCATTGCGCTCGGTTTTGTGTCATGTCCTCCGTTAGATCCAAGTACTCTAAGTCTTTTCTTAGAGTCTCTTCCAAAGTTTTCCTAGGTCTTCCTCTACCCCTTCGGCCCTGAACCTCTGTCCAGTAATGACATCTTCGAACCGGAGCGTCAGTAGGCCTTCTTTGCACATGTCCAAATCACCGGAACCGATTTTCTCTCATCTTTCCTTCAATTTCGGCTACTCCTACTTTACCTCGGATATCCTCATTCCCAATCTTATCCTTTCTCGTGTGCCCACACAACCCACGAAGCATCCTCATCTCCGCCACACCCATTTTTTGTACGTGTTGATGCTTCACCGCCCAACATTCTGTGTCATACAACATCGCTGGCCTTATTGCCGTCCTATAAAATTTTCCCTTGAGCTTCAGTGACCTATGACGGTCACACAACACGCCGGATGCACTCTTACACTTCATCCATCCAGCTTGTATTCTATGGTTGAGATCTCCATCTAATTCTCCGTTCTCTTGCACGATAGATCTTAGGTAGCGAAAACGGTCGCTTTTTGTGATCTTCGCTAGATTGCTCCGGTCATTAGTATGGATAAGTATATAAATGGATAGAGATAGGAAAGCGAACACAAGATGTACGTGGTTCACCCAGATTGGCTACGTCCACGGAATAGAGGAGTTCTCATTAATTGTGAAGGGTTTACACAAGTACATAGGTTCAAGCTCTCCTTTAGTGAGTACAAGTGAATGATTTAGTACAAATGACATTAGGAAATATTGTGGGAGAATGATCTCGTGATCACGAAACTTCTAAGTATCGGAGTGTGGTATCGTCTTGACGTGTCTTATCTATCTCATAGGTAGATGGGGTATCTTCTCTGGAAGTACTCTTCCTCCATCCAGGGGTGGTATCTTTAACTGGTGGAGATGCACAAGGTAATGTATCAATTTCACTTGAAGCTTACTTGTAGTTTCAGGCTTGGTCAAGCGCGATACAAACCATGTAGTAGGAGTCCCCCAAGTCGCCGAGCTAGGGGATCTGCTGAAAGAGGTGACAGACAAGGTAAGCAATCATAGCTCCGGCTGATTGTTCACAGTCTCCCTATCTTGCAGGCAGCATGAAGGATAAAGAGAAGAAAATGAGAAGAGATGATATGGGATACTTTTGCTTTTGAAGAAGTAACTTTCCACAGGCTTATTCTTGAACTGAGCTGGAGGGTTTTCTGGTTTCCTCCAGAGTATAAGGCCGACTGAAGAATTTGAGGGTCAAAACAAGTCCATCAAATCTAGAGTACGTTCGACCCTGCTGATATGGGATACTTTTGCTTTGACAGAGTAATGGATGTATCGGCACGTGTGCTGTTACGCTTGTCTCCACATGCTTCCTTGTATCCTTCTCCCTTGCCCTATCTGTTCCTCAGGCAGATGCGGTATCTTCCCTGGAAGCATAAGATGTTGAAGATGAGTACTCGAGAGCAATGTCAGGTAAGTAATCAGGTAAGGGGTTCCAGGCAGTCAGTTCCTGGCTGGAAGCTTGATTCCAAGTACTAACTGATTGCTCTCTTTCTCCTTGTCTTGCAGGTAAGAACAAGGTCAAAGGAAAAGACAGGGAAAAAGCATGATATGGGATACTCTTGCTTTTAACCCTGATGATATGAGATATTCTTGCTCTAGTATAGCTTGTTTGCAGAGGTATTATCGGGGGGAAAGAAAGCTGAATATTTCGAAAGGCTTCGTTGGGAGTGCCCTCTCAGATATGAGGAAGGGTTGAGCATTTTTGCAGGTCTGCCTGTCCGTTGGGGATGGAGGTCGACATATATAGGAGTATCCTTAACAACAAGTAGTAATGCTATTCTTTTACCCTACTTGGTCATAGCACGGTAGTGGGAGCTGTCAGCTTCACATGTTTTAACGCTGTCAGAGCACTTTGAAAAAGTGGTTTGTGGTATCTGGAAAGCTGATGTTGCGTGTGAAGATTACAGACAGCTTTATCCAAGGAGATCCGGCTCTTGAAGTTGGGAAAGTGTTGCCTCTTCGGTTTTCGAACAAGCAATCCTATCGAGGATCTGACTCTCGAGATTCGGAGAACGATGCCTCTTCGATTTTTGAGAAAGCAATCATGCTGGGGGTCTGGCTCTCGAGATTCGGAGAGCGGTGTCTCTTCGATTTTTGAGAAAGTAATCATGTTAGGAGTCTGGCTCTCGAGATTCGGAGGGCGGTGCCTCTTCGATTTTGGAGCAAGCAATCTTGTTGGGAGTGTTTTCTCGAATGTGAGTAAAGGTTGGGCATGTTTGCTAGTCTACCTTGCCACGAAGCACAGAGGTTGACACACAAGGACTTTCCAATTATCCAGCAATGGTACTGTTCCTTTACCCTCTTCGATTTTTGAGAAAGTAGTCATGTTGGGAGTCTGGCTCTCGAGATTCGGAGGACGGTGCCTCTTCGATTTTGGAGCAAGCAATCTTGTTGGGAGTTTTCTCGAATGTGATTAAAGGTTGGGCATGTTTGCTAGTCTACCTTGCCACGAAACACAGAGGTTGACACACAGGGACTTTCCAATTATCCAGCAGTGGTACTGTTCCTTTACCCTTGTGGGTAATAATATGGTAGCTAGACCTTCAAAATTTATGTGTCTAAACTTTGTTAGTGTTGTTTCTTTGCTATTCTTTACCCTTCTTGGTCAGAGCAATGTAGTGGGAGCTGCAAGCTTCACGTGTTCAACTTTGGCAGAGAACTTTGGCAAAGTTATCTGTGGTACCCATGAGCTACTGTTGCGTGTGGGAAGTGGGTGATTGAACAGTAAGACTCATGTGCTTTCTACTTCACCAGAAGTCTTCGACCGAATGCCCATAATTTCCGCAAAGCTGAGTGTGCGTGTGACAGGTGCTGACAAGGCTGGAAAAGTAGGTGCCTCTTCGATTTCTGAGATCGACCCTCGTGGTCTCTGAGCAGCCCAGCTTTTGAGAAAGCAAGCGCCTCTTCGATTTCTGAGATCGGCCTTCGTGGTCTTTGCGCAGCCCAGCTTTTGAGAAAGCAAACGCCTCTTCGATTTCTGAGATCGACCCTCGTGGTATCTGAGCAGCCTTGCTTTTGAGAAAGCAAACGCCTCTTCGATTTCTGAGCAGGCGCCTCTTCGATTTCTAAAGCTCCGTCGAGTGCAGATTTTTATAGGGGCTGGCATTAAGTTCCAAAGCACACTTGAATCTCCACCAGTAGAAGCTCCATTCTTGCACTTCTAAGATCTTGATTTGTCCGACCTCTTCTCTCTTCAACACCTTTGAAAATGTCTGGCCCCTCCGACCGTCGTTTTGACTTGAACCTTGTTGAAGAGGCAGCCCCGCCTTCTCCTGACAACATATGGCGTCCATCCTTCGTCTCCCCTACTGGTCCTCTTACCGTTGGGGATTCCGTGATGAAGAATGATATGACCGCTGCGGTGGTGGCCAGGAACCTTCTCACTCCCAAAGATAACAGACTACTTTCCAAACGGTCTGATGAGTTAGCTGTTAAGGATTCTCTAGCTCTCAGTGTTCAGTGTGCAGGTTCTGTGTCTAATATGGCCCAACGCCTATTTGCTCGAACCCGCCAAGTTGAATCATTGGCGGCTGAAGTGATGAGTCTCAAATAGGAGATTAGAGGGCTCAAGCATGAGAATAAACAGTTGCACCGGCTCGCACATGACTATGCTACAAACATGAAGAGGAAGCTTGACCAGATGAAGGAATCTGATGGTCAGGTTTTACTTGATCATCAGAGATTTGTGGGTTTATTCCAAAGGCATTTATTGCCTTCGTCTTCTGGGGCTGTACCGCGTAATGAAGCTCCAAATGATCAACCTCTGATGCCTCCTCCTTCTAGGGTTCTGTCCAGTACTGAGGCTCCGAATGATCCCCCTCCGGTGCCTTCTCTTTCTGGGGCTCTACCGACTGCTGAGACTTCTCCTAAGCAACCTTTGTGAAGGCTCCCTCTTGTTTGTTTATTTTGACTTATGTATATGTACATATTTGTAGCTTATCGGGAATATCAATAAATAAGCTTTCCTTCATTTCAACGTATTGTGTTAAATACACCAAAGCCTTCTTCGCTAAGTTCTTTGAATTTTCTTTTGTTGAAGCTTTGTGAGTGGAGCATGTAGGTTGAGGTAGTGTTCCCTTAATTTCCTGAGTGGGGAAAACTTCTCGGTTAGAGACTTGGAAAATCCAAGTCAATGAGTGGGATCGGCTATATGAATCTTAGAACGCCATTGTGCTCGGTCCTGTGTCATGTCCTTCGTTAGATCCAAGTACTCTAAGTCTTTTCTTAGAGTCTCTTCCAAAGTTTTCCTAGGTCTTCCTCTACCCCTTCGGCCCTGAACCTCTGTCCCATAGTCGCATCTTCTAATCGGAGCGTCAGTAGGCCTTCTTTGCACATGTCCAAACCACCGTAACCGATTTTCTCTCATCTTTCCTTCAATTTCGGCTACTCCTACTTTACCCCGGATATCCTCATTCCTAATCTTATCCTTTCTCGTGTGCCCACACATCCAACGAAGCATTCTCATCTCCGCTACACCCATTTTGTGTACGTGTTGATGCTTCACCGCCCAACATTCTGTGCCATACAGCATCGCCGGCCTTATTGCTGTCCTATAAAATTTTCCCTTGAGCTTTAGTGGCATACGGCGGTCACACAACACGCCGGATGCACTCTTCCACTTCATCCATCCAGTTTGTATTCTATGGTTGAGATCTCCATCTAATTCTCCGTTCTTTTGCAAGATAGATCCTAGGTAACGAAAACGGTCGCTCTTTGGTATTTCTTGATCTCCGATCCTCACCCCTAACTCGTTTTGACCTCCACTCCCTCCAAAACCCCAAAATAAAAAAAAATTAGAAAAAGAACCCAAAATCAGTGGCATGGTCCTCGTTTCTCCATTAATCAGTAGCTAATGACCTAATGAAAAAGAACCCACAACAGACTGCTTAAATTATGGAAAGTGCTTATAAAGCTCATGAATAACTTTTAGAGCCTGCATAGAAATGGTATAGCACAAATAACAATAGACAATAGAACTATGCACAGTATAACTTAAATCCGATAAGTTGCATTTCACACACACACAGATATGTCTACATATATATAGATGACCCACAGAGATTAACACCATGCGGAGGTGTGCACGCGCGCACACATAAAATATACATGCATACTTAAATTTTTCAGACAATAATACTTCACAACATATGTTGCAAGCTGGGACTATTTGGTTGACTCAAAAGAAATTGATGGGTTAGAAAAAGCACAAAAAAAAAATACAAAGACGGATGTTCTTATGTCATTCTCCTCTTACGTCGACAAAACACACACATGTGTTTTAATGCTCCAATACTCAATGACAAGGCACCAGGCAAGAAGAAGCTCAAGGCTGGAATTCCAAAGAGAACAATCTATAAAGCAGACCACAAAAATTAGACAAAATCCAAAAACTAAACAGTTAAAAAACCCCTAAAATGAAAATATATATATATATATATATATATATATATCTAAAAAAAAAAAAACTAAATTTGCAGAAATGTCACAGCTTGTACCCTATCATATCCAAGTTGTCGTACATCCTCAAGCCTTTGCGTTCATATGTGCTTTCACAATTTGAGTGTAAACCCCCAAAATAAACTGCAAAATGAAATGGTACAATGAACTGCAAACCCGTCAATCATTTCTCAAATTAAACTGCAAATCACAAAATTACCTACTCCAAATCGGCCGGAGAACTCACCAGGAAACCAAGGCTTTTCTGGGCTTAAAATTTCCTTCGAATTGGGACCAAATTCACGGTTTTCCAGCAAGAGGTTGTTATGCTTCGATAGTTTCTGAGAAAGAGAATCGAAGAGATTTCGAACGGCTTGGTGGTTTTATTACATTTCCATGGTGCTCTCCCTCTCTCAGTAGCCGTCGATATCTTTCTTACCAAAAACGCCATTTTTAGACCCCAAATGTCTTATATGGTTGGACCAATGTCCCTATCTTTCCAAACAGTTAAAGAAGAACAAATCCATTCAAAAAAAGAAAAGTAAATCACATCCTTCATAAAGCAGATGGGAATGGGATTCTATTCTGCAGTCTGTGTATCCAAAAAGAAAGATAACATCAACTATAATATGAGTCCCCAATTGCAAGGAATATCCTCTCTCTCTCTCTCTCTCTCTAGATTTTCTCCAATGGAAAATAATGGTGATAAGTGATTGAATTGAAACCAGAAAGAAACACATTAGAGACTCACCTGAGAAATCAGAAGAGCCGCTTCCTTCTTTCTCCTTTGTGGTGAACATTTTATGAATAAAAGACTAAAACAAAAGGGTAAACACAAAATCCAATTAATTAACAAAATCTGATAAAAAAAACACCATTCTTTTTGCCGAAAGATCCTTTTTTTTTTTTTTTTTATCCACATAACAGAAAAGAAGAAGAATTTGGAAACAAAAATAAGGAAAAGAAACCTTCTTTTTCACGTCTTGATTGCTGACAGTCATTTCCAAAACTGCAACTTTTTCATCAACTGTTATTCACAGACCTTCACAAACCTACAGATAACAGATAAATACTGCAATTAGATCAAAACCCTCCAAGCCGGATAATTAAATTGCTCCTATTTATTTTAAATCGTCAAAAAAAAAAAGAGAAGGAAATTTCATGAATTGGACAAAATAAATTATAGATTAAAAACAAAGGACATCATGAGAATATTGGTAAAATATTGAGATTGAACAAACGAATACAATTCCCAGAGAATAAGAATCTATTTACCTACATCCAAAAAATAGCATCAAACACAAACACCCAAATGCAATTCAGTTTCAGATGACAGAATAAATAGAACATAAATTACCAGAACTTGGTGAAGGATTACAATGAGACAGTTAAGGTTCCAAGCTCTTTTTTTTTTTTTTTTTAATTTGGCCGCAAAGTCCGTCCCACTCCAGCATTGCTATCATGGGAAGAGACTTTGAGGAGAATTTATTGATAAACAAGAAAAATACAATATGTCAGGAGGAACATGAGGCCAAACCCAAACCAATAAAGAATTCATAACAACAATTCAAAACCTCTTTCAGCAAAAACAAGGAAGCTTAGAAAGGTTGTGAGAATAAGCAACTGCAGCACAAGGAGGGCATGAATCCCACCAATGGACACCGGGGTGATCAACACCATAATTGGCCAAACAATCAGCAACTTGATTACCCTCTCTAAAAATATGAGAAATCTAAACATGCATGAAGGATAGTAAAACTCGACAGTTACACCAACTGACCAACAGTCTCCAAGGGATAGATGTCAAGGAAGGTGAGGATGAAGAAAGAAGATGAACAACTAGTGAGGAGTTACATTCAATCCATAAGGAATGCCAACCTTTATCCTAAGCTAAAGATACAGCATGAATAACAGCGCGTAGTTCGGCATCCAAAGAAGAGGCCAAGCCTATTGAACCCGCAAAACAACCAAGAGAATTACCCGTAAAATCCCGAAAGATACCACCAAATGCAGCCACACAAGGGGAACCTCTTGCAGCACCATCAGTATTCACTTTGATCCAAGACTGAGAAGGCGGGCGCCACAACACCTCAATAATTTTTGGAGCCTTAGCAGGATGTCCACGAACACTAATAGAATGAAGAATGCAAAGCTCTTCCACATAATTCTTCATACAGCCGGAATTGAGAGAATCAATATCAAGGAGTTGACATTTAATAGACCTTACAACATAATTGATGGAAACAACCTCCTCATGAAAACGAACAACGTTGCGAGCATGCCAAATAGAATAAAAACCAACTCCAATCATACCCCACCAAAGCAGTTGCACTTGGGTACCAAAACCTTGTTGTAAAGGATAATGGAAAAGGCTAAACATATCTTGAAATAAATATTGAACTCTGAATAATTCCAAAACAGTAGACCAAATTTGACGTGCAAAAGAGCACTCAAAGAAAATATGTGAAGCAGTTTCCATACCTTCACAACAAAGAGAGCACATAGATGCTATAGCAAAACCTCTTTGTTGCAAGAGATCATCAGTTAACATCTTACCATGTAAATACTTCCACAATGTAACCGAATTACAAGGGCGAAAGCAAGATTGCCAAACCCATCGATCTCATTGAACCACTGGTTGTTTATTACGCTTAAAATCATAAGCCAAAGATAAAGAAAGGTCACCATTTGAAGCAGACAACCAAACCATTTTTTCATCAATCCCGTACTTTGAAGGAAGCCCAATAGAAATATCATCCCAAATAGGCGCTAGCCATGAATGTAAAGTAGGTGGGGGAATCCAACAACCATCCACAATAAAATCAGAAACTTTAGCTCGAAAAGCCTTGCATAAATCTGGTGGAATACCAAACCTATCAACTATTGGAAAATCTAACCATCTCGCATGCCAAAAATTAATATTTTGACCATAACCTATCACCCATTTTGATCCATGAAAAATATCTGAAAAAATAGGGCGTAAACCAGGCCAAATGGAGGAACTCTTGTATGTAGAACACAGCTGTCCAAGACAATTAAAAAACCGACCTTGAAAAAACCGTGACGCCATAGATGAGGTAACCAAAATATCCCAAAACTTTTTCAACAAAAAAGCCTTATTTAAAGCTGAAAAATTACGAATGCCAAGACCTCCTTCATTTAAAGGAACACAACATTTTTTCCATGCCACAATAGAAAATCCACAAGAATCAGCACATCCCGTCCAAATGAAATTTCGAGTCCAACTACGAACCTGATTTAATACCGTAGGTGGCCAAGAATAAATCGAGAAAGAATGAGACAACATGCTTACCACAACTGACTTGACCAAAGTAACTCGACCAGCCATTGAGAGAGTGTGATCTTGCCATTGAGAAAGACAAGAACGTATTCTATCTGCTAATGCTTGAAATATGCCCTCTTAGGTTTGCCTTTAAAAATAGGAACCCCTAAATAAGTAAATGGAAGCTCACCTTCAGAGACATTGAGCCATGATAAAATACACAAACGATGCACAGAAGTTGATTTCCTAATATAAATACGAGATTTAACTTTACTAATACGTTGACCAGAATTCACACCATATTCTTCAATAAAATGCATAAGGTTCAGAAGGCTGCGCTTGTCGCCTCTTCAAAAAACCATTATGTCATCCGCATAGAGAATATGAGAAGGAGCAGTCATTCCCTGAGGGGAAGAAATGGGTTTAACCTTTCCAGAATTTACAAGATCCACTAGACCTCGACTAAAAACCTCTTCAGCAAGACAAAAAAGAAGAGGGGATAGAGGATCCCCCTGACGAACACCCCTACTACATTCGAAAAATCCAACAGGTGAACCATTGAATAATATAGATAGCCGGGCTGAGGAAAGGATTACACAAACCCATTGAACAAAAGTGTCATGGAAACCAAAAGCTCTAAGCACCCGATCTAGAAAGTCCCAATTGAGAGTATCAAAAGCTTTAGCAACATCAAACTTAATAGCAACATTACCCCCAAAACACTTATTGTCCAATAAATTAACACACTCCGAGGCCAACAAAATGCAATCTGAAATATGCATGCCCTTAAGAAATGCGTATTGATTCGGCAAAATAATTCGAGTAGCCACAAGAGCAAGCCTATCTGCAAGAATCTTTGTAATGACTTTGAATATAAAATTAGTCATGGCTATCGGTCGAAATTGAGAGATAGAATCTGCCTCTTGGACTTTAGGAATTAGAGCCACAAAACTAGAATTCAAATTGGGTAAAATATAACCTGTCTTGAAGAAATCTTGGACGGCCAAAGAAACCTCAAATCCAACAAAATCCCAGCATGACACGCCCCGACCCTGATATTCTTCGAATATCAGGATAGACACGTGCTGGCCAACACCCAAGGTGACGAAAGCCATTAATTGATTATAAGAGAAATGATTAGAAGAAAATATTCATGAATAACATCAGAATTTAAGAGTAATAAACGACGTTCAAGGAAGTGTCTAGAACGAACTAAACACAATTCAAAACGAGATTTACAAAAAAGAAAGAACATTACAAGATATCACACAAGTGGGTGATAGAGTGCTACTGGTAGGGGAATGCCTCGTACGTCCAGTCGTATTCCTCGTTTCTATGACCTGAATGGGGGCGCAAAACAAAGGTGAGTGGACCAAGTTCATATATACAATAATAATAAACAGTTATCAACATACTAACCCCCACAGTTTATATAATGAAAACTACTAGCATAATAAATGATGGATTTAATAAAAATTCTAGCATGCCAAAATATCTCAAAAGCCATAACGCGGAAAACATCATATAAATCATCGCGTAAAACATCTCGTAAATCGTCTCGTAACCGCGGTGTGCTGCTAGTAGGATCACCGAATAAATATAACTCCCGGCCCAATGCCTGCACCTAAGTCTCTGCGTCCGTAGCCAGAGATAACTACCACCCGGCCCAATGCCTCTTCATGTCCCTCAGCCCGTAGCTAGGGATTATTTCTCCCGGCCTAAATGCCAACACCAGATCCTCGCCCCAGGCGGCATAGTGTCTACTAGGTACGCACAAATAATTACGTCTCTCTTAAATAACCACTTCATAGTATAGGTCACCGATCATCGTCTACACTATAAAGAGGGTTTCAAAAACATGTTCTAGCATCCTATCAGCATCTATCAGATAGTCTACCAGTTCATGGTTTTTATAGAAAATACGATATATTAAAATATAGATCAAAATAGGCTAACAATTAATTCTTCACCAAAACACGAGACGATAATCAATAAATTCAGTAAACATGATTGATATAAATCAATTCACAAAATTCGTAGGCATGCTAATCATTTATGCAATTTCTATAAAATCATGTAATTTTAGAAGGGGTCCACTCACAAATATTCCTTAGCAGAAGAGTCGTGCAAATAAGGATATAGAATTTCTCCACTAGCAATTTTACCTAAGAACAAGAATGTAATTAATAATTAAATAAAAAGGATTTTCTAAAAGATTGGGTTTGAATTAAATAAAATAAGAGAATTGGGTTTGGATGGGTTTAGGGTTTTAAATGGATTTTAGAAACCTAAAGGTTTGGGTTAAAAGGGTTTTAGGAACTTAGGGTTTTAGGCTAAAAGGGTTAAGGATGGAAAATAATTGGGGTTTGGGCTTTAGCCCAAACACACACAATAAAACACACACACACACATATATGCACAGCCTGCATACACACACACACACACACCACACGGCCCGTAGGCCTAGAACCCAACAACCGGGCTTTAAGCCCCAATTAACTGAAGAAGGCCCTAAGGCCCATGGAAGGAAATGGGGAAAGGCCAACTGGCCTGGTGCGGGGGAAGAAGAAGGCCGGAGCTGCTACAGCTCCGGTCACCCGAAAACTATGGTTTCAAGCTCCGATCTAGGTACGAACATGAAGAACAAGGAGAGAGGAAGAGATTTCTACCTTCCAAACGCCGAAACTCGGTCGGAGGTGACCGGAAAAAGCTCCCAAGGTTCACTGTTCGCCGGAAAATGGGTGTGCTCACCCACGACAGTTCCGAAGCAAAAACCTACGTAAAAAGGTAAGGTTCAAGCTTCTAAATCACAACCAAACCACAATCTAGGTACGAGAGTGAGAGATTTGAGACCTACCCGACGGGAAAATGGAAGAAAACTCGCCGGAGCTTTGCTCCGTGCCGTCGGTCTCGCGGGCAGGGGAAGTCCGGGGCTTGCTACAAGCCTCTCCTGAGGATGGTATGGCCTTCGTGAGTCCAGGAGGATAGAGAGAGAGATGCGAGAGGTTGAGAGGGAGAGAGAGATACACGGGAGAGTTGAGAGGGAGAGAAGAAGAAGAAAGGAAGTCACGGGGGTGGGGGACGGGGAAGAAGAAAAGAATGAGAGTTTGATGATGACACGTGGCAAATGGGGGTGAAAATATCAATAATGTAATTATTTGGGGTGGTTGTAACACAGCAAGCATGGAAAAAATAACCACCAAAACCATCTGGACCTGGAGCACTATCCGGATTCATAGAAAATACAGTTTGTTTAATCTCCTCCAATGTGGGAATAGCCCACAAAGTATCATTTTCAGGTGTAGTAACCAAAGGAGGAATAAGACGAGTAACCAAACCTGTGTCAATAGCAAGACCATCATCATGAAAAGCATTAAAAAAAATGCTCCACCACATGATTGCGCAAAATCTCAACATCCTCAACCAATTCCGAATCAATACGCAAAGAAGAAATAAAATTACGAGTCCTGTGAATTTTTGCCAAAGTATGAAAATAACTCGTATTACGGTCTCCATCTCGCAACCATTTAGATCGTGTTTTATCCTGCCAAAAATTTTCTTGAACTAGCAGCGCATGAGACAAAGTAGAATGAGCTTGTAATTCAGCCTCATGACATTCATCAGTAAAACCCTCTGTGGAGATTTCTAACTGAATTGTTTCTAAAGCCTCTCTAGCATTGTCCACGGTAACATTGACATTTCCAAAAACATCAGCATTCCAATGTCTTAGAATAGGCTTTAGCAACTTGAGCTTTTGTTGAAGAATAAACATAGGACAACCATAAACTTGAATAGACTGCCATGAAAAAAAAACCAAATTAATAAAATCAGGATGATCTAACCACATGCGATGAAAGCGAAAAGGAGTAGGTACTTGTGCTACAAACTTTTGAAAACAAACTAGAAGAGGATTATGATCCGAAGAATGACGAACCAACGTGGAGTAATTGGTGATAGGCCAGGCATTCATCCATGCAGTAGAACAAAATCACCGATCTAATAACATTTCAATATGAGATGATATGCCACGTCCATTAGTCCAAGTGAAAGGGGAGCCCTTAACATCAATCGGAACCAAACCACATGTATCCACTGTAGCTTGAAACTCCTCACATGCTATTCAACGAGGCAAAATACCCCCCATTTTCTCATGCGCGCCAAGAACCGCATTAAAATCACCCAAAATAAGTGAAGGACCTGAAAAGCCGGCACAAACTTGAGCAATAGAAAGCCAAAGTGGTCGACGTTCCACCACTGTTGTAGCAACATAAACAAAAGTAATACAGTGGGCATTGCCAGCTACTAAAAATTGAATAGTAATATGTTGACTTGAAGTAGATAAAACCGTAGGAGATAAAACATTAGCTGTGTGAAAAACCCAAATATTAAGCAATCTTTGACCTCTATCATTTACTCCCAGAAAATGCATACCAATAGATTTCCAAAATCTCTGACCTCTTTGCTTTCTTGAATCAATCAATTATTTTTCAAAACAATCTAAGGTCCACATAAACTTCTGCTTCTATAGTTTAGAGCTAACTTCGAATTACGAAAATCTATTTTCTTTTCATTTTACATGTGTGTGTGAAAATCCAAATTCCAACTCATACGATCATAACTGCATAAAAGATAACAAAATTGATTTCCCGAATTCATCAAACATTGAGAATTCATAACAAAATTGTGGGAAACAACTTCAACCTCCACTACACCATTCAAATTCCTAGTCTTTAAATTTAAAACCATAAGATTCCAACTTTCGTCCAAAAAAGAAAGTTAAAACAAGGGTTTTAATCACAAATGGTCCCTGACATTTATCAAACACATCATTTTGGTCACTGACATTGAAAATCAATAGAAATGGTCCCTGAGATTGTCCACCATCCATTATTTTGGTCCTTCCGTTAAAAACTCCGTTAAGTATCCCGGAACTCTTGGTCAGAAGTTTGGGCAATTTTCAAAGTTTCGTAACTCAATCGTTTCTTAACCAAATTTGACCCATAATATATCAAAATGAAGATTGGAAAGTGTAGAATAAGATTATACCATTTGGAAGCCCAATGGTTGCCGAAGATGGCTAGAAAATAGCCTCAAAGTTGACTGGTCCGAGCGAAAACTGGAAAACTCGCCGGAAACTGGGTAAACTTTAAATGTTCATAACTTCTTCAATACTCAACGAAATCAAGTGATTCAAAAATGAAAAATCATACTTCTGGACGAGACAAAGAGAATGGTACCTCTTTCGACGGCAAACTCGCCGTTTTTTAGCCAAAAAACGGCTCGAAAGTGGCTGTCTTGGTTTCGAGTTAGCCACTTTCGAGCCATTTTTCGGCCAAACCACGGCGAGTTAGCAGTCGAAAAAGGTACCATTCTTTTCATCTCATCGAGAAGTATGATTTTTGTTTTGAATCACTTGATTTTATTGAGTATTGAAGAAGTTATGAACGTTTAAAGTTTACCCAGTTTCCGGCGAGTTTTCTAGTTTTCGCTCGGACCAGTCAACTTTGAGGCTATTTTCCGGCCATCTCCGGCAACCATTGGGCTTAGAAATATGTATAATCTTATTCTACACTTTCCTATCTTCATTTTGATATATTATGGGTCAAATTTTGTTAAGAAACGATTGAGTTACGAACCTTTGAAAATTGCCCAAACTTCCGGCCAAGAGCTCCGGGACACTTAACGGAGTTTTTAACGGAATGACCAAAATGATGGATGGTGGACAGTCTCAGGGACCATTTCTATTGATTTTCAATGTCAAGGATCAAAATAATGTGTTTAATTAATGTCAGGGACCATTTGTGATTAAAACCCGTAAAACAATAATGTGAAAGAAAAAGCATACATTATCGAACCCAGCAATGTTCTTGTTCTCTGCAAAGAACTCCGCCGGCGATTTTGCAGAAAAATTGAAAGCATGTCTAATGAATATTCAAACTAAAACATGCGTACAGAAAACGAAGGCACAGAGAGAGAGGGGAGAGAGAAACTCTTATCCCTCCAACAAACCTCTGACCAATGCAACAGCCACAGGACACCTACCCTGCCGAAAATCCTCTCCCCCTAAATCCCGATGAACGTCTCCCTCCAACACGAGTGAAAGGCCACATCCGGCCCAAAGACCCAAAACCCCTTCTGAAGCCCAGAGGCAATTTTGCAAATAACGTTAAATCAGGGGGCAAGGACACTCAGTGGTGATTTCGTAAATAAAATGAAATCTACCCCAAAATTGCGCAGTGCCGTTCCCCCTTCTACTTTAGACTAAAGTAATATCCAACTGCAATTCCGTGTAATGAGACTGCAGCGGTGTTCATTTTGAATTCAGAGTCTGCTACTCTTTCCGATGTGAATGAAGTTTGTAACGTGGCTGAAAACTATACTGAACAAGTATTTGCCGATAAAAAGATCATAATTCACCGCCACCCTTTCTACAAAGAACTCCAGGGAGTAGCGAGGGCGGCGATAATTCCAATCCGTACAAGATAAACCACATACTTCATCGGCAGCAATAGATTAAGCAAACGAAAATGAAAAAGTTATCGTAACAAATCATCACATTACAAAACCACAAATTGTTAAACTAAAAAATGGTTGATAACCAGGAAACAAGCTAGTCACTACTGTGACAATAAATACAACGGTGGTTCAACCTTATCTGGTATATGGGGATGGACATGGTGGAACAGGCACTTCGGCAACTCCTTCAAGCATCTGCACAACCTTCATCATAGTAGGCCTAAGAGACGGATCTTCCTGAATACACCAAATCGCAACCATCACAAACTTTTCCAGTATCGTTCGATCACACAAGGCCTCGACTTCATGATCTACAACATCATCTAGCGCTCCTTCAATGTAGCAATCATAAACCCAGTACGTTAAAATTGCTTTCTCTTCACAGTTACCTTCATTGTCAACGCTTCTCCTACAACAAATGATCTCCAGCAGCACAACACCAAAGCTGTATACATCAACTTTGGTGGTGATTGGCAAGCTCCTGAACCACTCAGGTGCAACGTAACCTCTTGTTCCTCGGATGGCGGTAAGAGTCTGGCTCTGATTCATCAGCAAAAGTTTTGCCAATCCAAAATCAGAGATCAGAGGGGTGTAATAATCATCGAGAAGTATGTTCTGCGGCTTTATGTCACAATGGATAATCTGCGTGCGGCACTCTTCATGCAAGTACAAAAGCCCCTTCGCAACGCCATAAGCGATTTCAATTCGCTGTCTCCAACTCGGTTTGATATCAGAAAAAAGAAAGCTTGCCAATGTGCCATTGCTCAAGAACTCATAAACTAGTAATCTCTGTTGCCCCTCGTCACAATATCCAAAAAGACGAACCAGATTCTTGTGATGCGTCTGACCAATTACATTCACTTCTGTTTTAAACTCCTTCTCGACATCCACCGTATTGCCCGTAAAGCAGTTTAGCTTCTTCACCGCCACTTCGACACCAGGACTAATTTGCATCACCCCTTTGAAAACCACTCCAAAAGCACCCTTTCCTAATTCTTCCTTGAATCCATTTGTAGCTTCTAGTAGCTCTTCATAGCTAAAAGAGCGCAAATTCGAGTCCAAAACAATATCGGTACTAGGTCTTACAGGTTTCTTCCGGAAAATGTAGAAAAAACCAAGACAGAGTGCAGAACTTAAGACAACATTAAAAAAGATAGAGGTACCTAATAATACTGATTCCACGCGTATCACAGATTTCCGGCTCTTCTCTTTATCATCTGGAATTGGCTTTGGAGGAGACTGCAGAGTGGCATTATCCTTTCGGACTTTTATGAAGGTCTGTGAGTTAAGACTGACATCCACTCTCCCGTTCGAGAGAGGTAACTTCTTTTTCCAGCAGGTTTCAGACCGGAAAACAGCAACAGCGCACAAACAGTCTTGAAAGCAAGACTCGTTGCAGTTGTCCGCGGTAGAAGGCTTTAGCTGCACATAATCTGAGGTTGGCCAATCAGTATTTGCCAGCACTTCGACATACAAATCTTTTCTGGGACCTTGCAGCTCATCTTCTTCACAGCTTTGTATAAAATTGGAACTGCAGCCTCGGTATATATCATTCGGATCAAGAAAAGAAAACCCTTTTGGGCATTCGCAGGTTGGCCTATTATCTGTTTTGAGCTTACAGATACTGTTGTAACCGCAAACACCAACACCCGTGTCTTCACGAAGTGTTTGGCAAATATCGCCATCCGGCATATACCACGGAGTACTCCAGCTTGCTTTTCCAGTGAAGTTTTTCGGGTGAGAATATAAAGCGAAAATCCCATCAAAATCAAGAGTTGCCCTTATGTAGTTGTCCCTCGTCGAGACTCCCTCTGTCCTTGTAAGAATGAATCTTCCACCATTTTCTCTCAGAACAAACATGTACCCTGAGCTGTTGAACACCAATTGTTTACCTTCACTACCTTCCACAGTCCCTGCGGTCGTGTCCGTGGCGAAGTAAGGGTTGTTGGCAAAATCTGATGGCAAGTTGACGGTGTTGAGCACGAGGTTTCCATCATCTTGCAAGCGCAGCTGGAACCGCCCTTTTGTGTAGTTAGTCTCCGATCGTCTAGACGAAAGCTTCCCATTTCTCTCAATTGTCTGCCCAGGCAAAACGGTGTCTGTGGGATTGCTGAAGGTCTCCCACAAGCTCCCTGAGTTTTTGTCTTGAAGGACAAAGTTTCCGGTGTCATTCATGACCCCGTTAGCAACAATCCGGGAGGTTGTTCCGGATTTCCATATCTCTCCACCCTGAGGATTGTTAAGAACTAGTCCACTGTTTGCAGTCAAGTTCAAAATTGATCCCCCAGGTGCAACTACGGGGTTGTTATCCTCATATGCATGCCAAACTACGGTTTCTGGGATTTTCGCATACCATATCGAAAGCAAGAAAAGATCATTGTTTCCGAGGGGGGAAAATCCAAACGCGAAATCACCGGATGGAGAAAGCCATGATGAGGAGTCGCCTGTACTTGCAGTCAGAGAACTCCCAACTGCTACTCGTCCATTATTTTGGGAAAACACAGAAATTGGTAGCAAAAACAGTGAGGAGAACAAAAGCATCTCTACAGAAAGAGGCACTGCCATTGCAAAAGCACCAATTTTTCAACTTAGCTTTATTGATTAGCTATATTTCTTAATAAAGCATTGACTCCTTGTTATTTCTTCAAGTAAATGCGTGTGCACCATAGTTTAGGCTTGACTAATCTCCATGCCTGGCATTTTCTAAGTTTTTTTTCCTGGAAGTAAAGGCGTCTACCCCATTTTGAAGTCCGTGTCAACCATCAGCCACGACGTGACCTCAGACTTCGTTACGGTCACAGACAAAAATTTATGCCTAACAATAATTTCTCTGAACCTACACAACGATTTCTCCGAACCTACACATACCGTGGTCAAATTACACATTTAATCATTGTTCAAAATACAAGAATTTCACTTTGAGAAAATAATATAATGAATAGTTCTATACATAAAGACACCGAGACTTTTTGTGATAGAACTTATTCTCTCTCTCAACTCTTTGTAATGTTGCAAGTTGGAGCTATGTTGATGTGATTAGTAATGGTCCGCTGACTCGTCTCTCTCAAATCTCTTTTCATCCTATTGTCCTCCCTTGTCTATATTATGATTCTACTTACTTAAGCACTTGTAAATGTTCCAAACCAGCAAAAGATTTGTTGTGATATCCCGTTCTTGAATTTCAGTGTTATATTATACGTATTGGTATTATTGAGATTTTATATTTTTCGAGAAATTAATTATTTAAAATCCGTAGACCATTCGAGGTCACAAATTATATTGTTGAATAGATATCGAGATCACGAACGCATAGGTGAAAACCGTTTGCGAGTCCGGATTATAACGGTATAATTACGGACGTTCGAAGTTGCGTTGCTAAAAAAAATTAAAAAATAAATGAAAGGAGAAGAAAAAGCCACGGCAGTGGCTAAAAGAAAAGAAGGAAAAAAAATGCCACGGGGGTGGCGTGAGAAAAGAAAAGGGGAAGAAGGAAAAAGAAACGGGTCTGTACGACCCGTGTGTATTGCCGGCCACCCATCTCCATTTTTCGACGGTTTTCCGACGAATTTCTTCAAACAACCACTTGGAAACACTCCCTTGAACTTCCCTCTACATGTTTCACCCCAAACATCAAAGGCTTTGGACTTGAATTAGGGAGAAATCGCACTAAGGGTGCGGCGGGTGTGTGTGTTCAAATCTCCCAAATCCAAAATGTTTACACCCAATGACCACCACCAAAAGACTTCCCTTGAGCCCCTGAACAAAGCCCAATCAGTGTTGGAGGCGTCGGAGTTCGATTGGAAGCCGAATCAAAGCACACCCTTTTTCTAGGGTTTCAGCAGGTTTGAGTGAAATTGAGGTGTTTCCCGGCCAAATTGGACTTGGCCACATGTATACATTTTTCTCTACTCTTTGAGATCTTCATTTCTGTAATTTTTGGTCATTTTAAAAAATAGTTGAAATTTTCCGGCAAGTCGAGGCGGCCGATCGCCACGTGCGACGGTGCGTGCGATGGCGGCCTGGCCAGTGGGCCGATGATGTCCTTTTAAGTTCAAATAGATGCTTTGATTTCATAATTGATATCCGTATGGCGTAATTTGATTGTCTGGACTTAGTTTCATTACGATACCTTACTTGGTCAAAATGTGAATCGACGATCCGACCATTGCATCGTCACCAAACTTTAATGCGCTACAGAACATAATATTTAAGGATAACTGGAACTGACGGATCGGGAATCCGATGTACGGATCTTCCCGAATTAGATTTCTAAGTTTGTAAAATCAAGCAATGGTTGTCACTTGAAATTGTAATTAGCGGGGATCCGACCATCGGATCATGATGAAATTTTGGTAGGTTGTTTTAGAAGCATAATGTGGACTTTAGAAAGTTTCAGATCTGAAATCCAATGTGCGGATCTTATGGATCGAGTTATGTAGAAATGTGAACCTTACATTTGATCGAGAGGTGACTTTTGGTCAACATGTCTCGAAATGTTCTAAATACAAAAATTGGTACTACGGGAAATGCAGTGAGGCCGAGTGGGCCTACATTGGTTAGAGAGTGACTTGAAAATATGGGCTATGGTGATTACCTTAAATTCTTATATTAATATCAATTGTGATTACGACTTGGTTTTATAAATGTGATTTCTATAAAAATGTGATTTATATATATTTAGTCATAGACCTACATTTATTAAATATGATTTGGTTTGTTTACTGATGAGGATTGTAATATATGTGTGTTAATTATCTTTTAGTAATGGGAATGATAAGTATGATAAATGTTATGACCATGTGATCTTAGAATCCTATTAGAAGTATTATGTGGAACTTATATGCTGGTGGAACATATTAGTTGGTGGCCACGAGAAGTGAATATGGTAGGTGACTACGTTGTAATTATGGAGATGATGAGGTTTAGATATACCTGGTACATTTGGTAGGTACCATATGCTTGCTTGGATTCCGTTGAGTGATGGTCCGGAATCCCTTCTATTCTGTGATTTCGTTGAGTGATGGTCCGGAATCATATGCTTGTTTGGATTCCGTTGAGAGATGGTCCAGAATCCCTTCTAATCCGCGATTTCGTTGAGTGATGTTCCGGAATCGTATCTAACTTGGGTTTCATTTAGTGGTGGTTATGCATTGTGCTTCGCGATTTCGTTGAGTGATGGTCCGGAATCGTATCCACTTGGATTCCGTTGAGAGATGGTCCGGAATTCCTCCTATTTCGCGATTCCGTAAAGTGAGGGTCCGGAATCGTATCCACTTGGATTCCGTTGAGAGATGGTCCGGAATCCCTCCTATTTCGCAATTCCGTTGAGTGATGGTCCGAGATCGTACTCACCTTAGGATTCATTGAATTTGAATTGAGATAGCTTCATAGATGTAGGCTTTGGCCGAACTGTGTCACTTTAACCCTACTTTTCATTGTGTTGTATGAGATTATGATTGTGAGCGGTTGTGATTTGTTCAGACGAACCGTTGGATGTTTGGGTGACTCATTCGGAGTTTACAAATGTGTGGTATTGAATTCTTATGAATGATTTATATTCAAGAGATGTAAACTGTGATTGATGGCTGGCTTTATCATTATTATCACATACTTGCATTATTATAACTCACCCGAGCATCGCAGCTTATCTGAGTTCTTGATGTCGATGCACCATTCTCATGGTGTAAGCACTGATTGTATAGATGTCAAGTCTGAAGAGATTACAAGAGATCGCTTGGTATTTTGGTTGGATTCTGTTGAGTCATCTGGAATCCCTACTCTTGCTCATTTCCATAAGGGTAGTCCGACCTTAGAGTCGAGTGAATATGAATTGTTCACAGTAGACATTGTGCATAAATTAGACTTATCATGTTAGTACTTGAAATCCAGGTGGGGAATTATGTAGGGATCCCTTATTAAAATTTGTGAAGTGATATGGGACCTTATTGATTGAATAGCATAGTAATTATAGATATCACGTACCTTTGATTTTCAGAATTGATTAAGTAGAATGATTGCGGAATGATGTGGGATATGATTGTTATTATTATGATTAGTTTCGTTGCTCTAAGTGGCTTGAGAATAATATTGTGCTTTGTTGGTTCTTGGATATGTTACATGTGGTGGATTTAGGTTCCATGTTGAAAACATAGTGATTTATAAGACAGATGAAGTGAAAATGTTGATTGTCATATTAGATTGTTATGTAGCCCTGAATCTAGTACTTCCATACTTGTCAAGTTCTAATGATTGATTGAAGAATGTTATATCTTTCGGCTTGAACGTACTGTGGTAAATGTAGATGGGTAGTGAAAGACGAACTACGATCGACTTGATCCCTATTGAGGGTACGTAGGCAATCTAACGAGGATGTTAGATGCAGCCACAAAGTATTCGAAAAATTACTATGCAATTCGAGGCATGGCATGTGCTTGGTACATAACTCGGAGACGGGTATGTTAGATATACGGGTATTTGGTGACGTCACGTGTCAATCCTGGACGTATGTCAGGATCGGGGCGTGACAATTTTAATGGTATCAAAGCAAATGATCCTACTCTATGGTCGTGAATTACGATATGCATTGTGGTTGCATGATTTTATAATTTTTTGGCATAAAGATGCATTCATGTGATACATGGACACATATATATTTGAGATACATATATGAATTGCATTGTGTTTGTGGTGAAATTTCCATGGTGATTATGAAAAATCTCATTAATGGATATTATGATTTGCATTGGTATTGCATTATTCGCTAAGTTCTTTGAGTAATGAGAAAGTTATGTGAGAAGTATATTTATGTTGTGAATCATCATGAAGTGAAGTAAATTGGATTGATAATATTTTTGGAAAAGTGAATTGAATTGCATATTGGAATGGTTGTTAAATTGAGGGCTAGTAGGAGACCATGACCCTGCTTGGTATATCCGCGACAGGGGGTCATTAGTGGTCCTGCTTGGTTAATCCGCATTGGGAGACCATACTATATATGGATCACGTTTGGTTAATCTGCATTGGGCGATCCTTATGGCCATTTATACTTAGGGGTGATCATGCTTGGTTAATCCGCATTGGGTGATCACTGCCTAACAGTTCTTTAGGTATGACTCTGCTTGGTTAATCCGCGTTGGGGAGTCACGTCACTGCCTACTTAGTTATTTTCTATATATTATGAAAATGTTGAATGTTAAGGTGATTGTGAGGTGGTGGTAAGTAGATGGAGAATTTGTATTACACCTGGCACTTGAGAAATTGAATTGGGCAAAAATGCCGTGGATATAAGGGTGGATATGTGAAATTGGGCGAGAAAGGCCCGTAGATGTGAAAATGGACGGAAAAGGTCCGTAGATGTGAGGAAAAAAAAAAGAAAAAAAAAGAAGAAGAAGGAGACAAAGAAGAAAGGAAAAAAGAAAGTGTGATGTGTATTGGTCAGGTGTATTACAATCTTTTCCAGCCTACTAGTCACATATTGAAATAAAAGAAAATGATGGTGGAATCATTATTCTGTCAATGATAAGTGTGGATAGAAATTTTAAAATGTTATGGCCAACGTGACACACCCCGACCCGAAAATCAGGGCGTGCAACGATAATTGTGGTTGGAAATGTTAATATTTAAGGAAGATATGGTGATTTGTTGAAGGGGAATGAAATTATAAACTGTAATTATGGTTTGCCATTATAATGAGAATGGTGGGTGAATATGAATGAAACTATGGAATGAAAATTTTGAATTCATTTAATATAAATGCTTTCCCCAACTAAGTTCTTCGCCTGATGAAAAGAATTGACGGAAAGGTTGATAATTATAAACTTGATTGGTTGGTTTGCCATTAACACATTATGGTGTGAAATTCCGATATTTTGTTAGCCACGTTAGTCATGGTTTGAGATTTGGCATGTGACTTTGTCAATGTGAGATAAGTTAGTTCTATGATTCAGACTATCTTTAAATTGATACATGAACTGATTGTATAATCTGTTTGGTGAAAGATTGGGAACAAATTGGTTAAATGTGGCATATTGACTAAAGTTTAACCCTTCATTCGTAAGAAAGAGAATAACTGCTGCCATGATAGCTATTCTTGATTCAAAGATTGTTTTCACAACGTTCACATTGATACTTATGATCTCGTACCTTGTGTAGTAAAATATGACGTAGGTATGCTCTGAAAACAACACGAAAGAAATGTCAAATTTTGCTTTTGAGCAAAAATAAGCATATAATAGATGATATGGAAATAATTTGATCAATGACTCATAATTCGATTCATTTGTGATCACTTGGTATTCTTCTTTCCATTACCTAGTGATGTGATTGGAAATTCCAATAATTTTGGTTGGAAATTTGGACCTTGATTTGTCAATTTTAATATTTAGCCAACAAGACTTATGGCTTAAGGTTGATATTATTTTGCAAGGAATGTGACTAGAAATTTTGAGAAAGAATCGTAGTTACGAATATGTATAGCCAATGATTGTGGATGGGTTACCAATGATTGTAAGTATTATGTTAGTGTCTGTCTAACCAATAGTAAATGTGATTTGATAATTTAGTTAAGTTATGAAGACTGCGACTTGATGTTTGATAAATATTTTGACAATGAGTATGGCTAGAATTCCTGATAATTATTCTGCCAATAAATTTTGCTAGGAATCTAAGTATATGGGTGAGAATCACGATGATCTTCGTTGATTTATTTATTTTGAGCTTGAATAAACTCCTAGGTTGAGGTTATAATTTATTCACTATAAATGGAACGTTGGAGAAAGTTCGTAATTGCAAATTGGTTGGTTTGGTTGTCATAATCATGAGTATATCAAAGAATTCTTGTTAGTAGTGGCGTTTTCGATGCTTGTATAAAGATGGGTGTTGAGATCGTATTGAGACGATGATAATTGTATTTGCGAGCAATGGTTTGATATTGTCGAGTTTGATGCTAGCTAAATTTGAGTATAATTAAAGAGTGAATGCAAATTGTGAATTGTTATCTATTTGATATGTGGCATTAGTGGATATGGATTGGTACTGAAATTTCGAGGACGAAATTTTTTTTAGGGGGAAGAATGTGAAATCCCGTTCCTGAATTTCACTGTTATATTATACGTATTGATATTATTGAGATTTTATATTTTTCAGGAAATTAATTATTTAAAATCCGTAGACCATTCGAGGTCACAAATTATATTGTTGAATAGATCTCTTTAAGTAAATGTGCTTGCACCATAGTTTAGACTTGACCAATCTCCATGCCCGTCATTTTCTAAGTTTTTTTTTCTGGAATTAAAGGCGTCTACCCCATTTTTTGAAGTCCGTGTTACCCATCAGCCACGACGTGACCTCAGACCTCGCCACGGTCACACACAAAAATTTCTCCGAGCCTACACAATAATTTCTTCGAATCTACACATATCATGGTCAAATTACACATTTCATCATTGTTCAAAATACAAGATTGCACTCTGAAAAAAATAATATAATAAATAGTTTTATACATAATGACACCGAGATTTTTTATGATATAACTTACTGTCTTTCTCAACTCTTTGTAATGTTGCAAGTTGGAGCAATATTGATGTAATTAATAATGGCATGCTGACTTGTCTCTCTCCAATTTCTTTTTATCCTATTCTCATCCCTCGTCCATTTTATGATTCTACTTAAGCACTTATATATGTTCCAAACCAGCAAATGACTTGTAACTTAAATAGTTAAGAACATTTATCACTACACTCGAGATTCTTGGTTTCAGTATATAATATATAATATACATGAATGTTCCAAATCAAAAAGACTAGTAAATACGAGCATGACTCACGCATCTGCCGGCCATTCAAGTCCACCAGTCAAAATTCAACAATGGGGCTCACAAAGACAATTTGAAAAGTAAATACAGATTGAGGACGGATACAGGTGGTGTCAAATCTGAAAACAGACCTCCATGACCAAACAAAGACGACTAAGTCTTCTAGTGATAAGAGACTAACGAAAAATGCAAAAATATCTTCACAAAAACAAAGACGACTACGTCTCCATTCATGTATTCACAAAAAACAAAGTACTAACTGAAGTTTTTAATGTATGATATAGGTCGTTGGGGTAAAACACCCGAGGCCGAGTTGAGATAATCACGGGGTTGAGGAATCGAGATCCTCTCCGAATGTCATAATATGGCGCAAACGGACGCAGAGATCTTGGCCACTTATTTTAAATCAAACTGCCTTCATTAGTATATCCTATTGGCCCACATCACACAAGGGGTCCAAATCTCTCTCTCCCCTCTCTTGAACGGTTTGAATATATTGGTCTGTCGATTTAGCACTGCAAGATTCAGATAGGATCTGATTTCGGGTTTGAGGTGTGGTTCGACAACCTTTTGAAGCCCGTTGAGGTGTGGTTCATCTCATCAGATCGGGTCAGCCATTTCGAACCAGGTTGGATCCCAGGTCAGGCCAGCCATTTCATTCGCCTAAGATGGACCTGACAGACGAGGCGCTTGTATATTGCCTACAGCGACCAAATGGACTCATGGGCTCATTAGATGATGAATCTGGACCCTGGTGGGTGTAAAGCCCACCTCAGCTCGATCCATGTTCAATCGATACTACAGAGAAGGTGGAGATGATATAAAGGTAGAGTAAGCTCCAAGTCATGTGGAGGTCAGTCGAGATTGAACACACGTTCATAGAATCATAGTATCAAATTCGAGTCCAAATTTTAACACTACGAAACCGAAAAGCATGCAACTCCGAAAAGCATTGTTTCAATCCAACAACCCAAACTTCCTTAAAAAACTAAGACAAAAACAACAACACTAGGAAACGGAAAAACATGCAACTCAGAAAACCATTGCTCTAGTCCAAATGAGGTTCCTCAATGCCTCAAGCTTTTCTAAACACCATAGCCTGAACCTTTTCTTTGCGCCTTCTTTGCTTCACCAGAAACGTTCTTAATGAGCTCCTCTTCAAATTTGGGACGAGCAGGCATTAGGTTGTGCACAATGACGTAAATGCCCCTAGCCCTTGCCACACCCTAGGCGCGTACGCGTGCATGTCCGACCTGAGTTATCTCATTACGCGCGCAGTTAGATCTTCCCATATTGACATCCCTGCTGTCTATTCTCCTGCGAATCCTTCTGCTGGTGACTTCATCCGGGTCCATTTTCTTGCTCCTCAGTGCATGTTCATCTGCTTTTCCATGTTAATAAATATAGGAATCCCGTAAGAAACAGCATTTGACAAAACAGAACCTAATAATAACAACAAAACTTGACTTCATCCTCAGTGCATGTTCATCTGCTTTTCCACTTCAAAGCAGCTGACGGCACGATTCGTACTTGGACTCCAAGATGTCTAGATTATGGAGAAACCAGCATTTTGTCCAAAACACACAAAGAAGTGTATTTTCCGTTTATACCAATTAAGTGTGTTGAAGCATGTCCCACATGGCCACATCGGAAACTTTTTGAAGTTTAAATCCTCTTATATAGATAGTTCGACTACTAATTGCCTTGAGGCCTTAATTTTGTATAAAACCATACCTATTGAACTGCACACGTGCTTAAGTTAAGGTTAGTATTGATGGTAATTAGTAGTGGGCCGATGGGCCGTCTTCTAAAAACTGGTACAAAGGGCAATTTATAGAAGCAGTGTTGAGATAAGGGCAGTTCATCTGTTCTTTTTTGAAGGATACATATGAAGAAAGGTTTATCTGCTTGCATAGAGTAGAAGCAAACTGGTAGCAACAAAACCAAATCAGAGTGAAGATATAAGAAAAACCGTATGAGGGAAACGATGAACAGAAGGAATTAGGAGTAACTAGAAAAAATGCCCGTGCGTTGCTGCAGGACTTGAATGCACTAGCATTTTCCGTAACAAATTTTGTGATGATATCCCACTGATAAAGCTTAGTTAATGAAATATGCATTAAAAATGCAAACTTCAAAAACATGTCAAGGACTGTAAATACATTATCATCTGAGTGTAACTAAGAAGCAATATGCAGAATCAACTTCTATGGAATTTGAACTTATGAAATGTGGAGTGGAGACCTGAATGTAACAAATTGGTGTTAAGTGGATAATTCCAAACATAAAATTTTAGACCATCACACTCGAATGCAAACAGAACAATTAAATAAAGAATCGAACGCATAAGCAATCTAATTAGACAAATAAGTGAACTTTCTCATGCCGAAATCCGAAAGGCCAACAGAAATCTCTCATTACAGCACAGAAGACAAAACTTATAACCAATCAAAATTAGGTGAACCAATTGAAGAGAACATAACCCTTGTAACCAATCGGGAAAAGATGCCAACTTTCTCTAAACAGAAAATATAACTAAAAATGCCAACTTTCTCTAAAAAAAAAAAAAAAAAACTACAACTATTTTTACAAATTTCATCACCCAACACTGAAAAATGAGAATCACAAAGCAACGAAGAACGGAACATGCGAGAAACAACACGTACCCATTTCAAAAACCAAAAATCCTGCAAGGACAAAAAAAAAATCCCAGAAAATCAGTACATCAGAACCCCCTGCAAAACCCCAAAATCAAAAAATTAGAGACAGAACCCAAAATCAGTGGCATGGTCCTCGTTTCTCCATTAATCAGTAGCTAATGACCTAATGAAAAGAACCCACAACAGACTGCTTAAATTATGGAAAGTGCTTATAAAGCTCATGAATAACTTTCAGAGCCTGCATAGAAATGGTATAGCACAGATAACAATAGACAATAGAACTATGCACAATATAACCTAAATCCGATAAGTTGTATTCCACACACACACATATATGTCTACATATATATAGATGACCCACAGAGATTAACACCATGCGGAGGTGTGCACGCGCACACACATAAAATATACATACATACTTAAATTTTTCAGACAATAATACTTTACAACATATGTTGCAAGCTGGGACTATTTGGTTGACTCAAAAGAAATTGATGGGTTAGAAAAAGCACAAAAAAAATACAAAAACAGATGTTCTTATGTCATTCTCCTCTTACGTCGACAAAACACACACCTGTGTTTTAATGCTCCAATACTCAATGAGAAGGCACCAGGCAAGAAGAAGCTCAAGGCTAGAATTCCAAAGAGAACAATCTATAAAGCAGACCACAAAAATTAGATAAAACCCAAAAACTAAACAGTTAAAAAACCCCCTAAAATGAAAAAAAAAATATATATATATATATATATATCTAAAAAAAAAAAACTAAATTTGTAGAAATGTCACAACTTGTACCCTATCATATCCAAGTTGTCGTACATCCTCGAGCCTTTGCGTTCATACGTGCTTTCTCAATTTGAGTGTAAACCCCCAAAATAAACTGCAAAATGAAATGGAAAAATGAACTGCAAACCCGTCAATCATTTCTCAAAATAAACTGCAAATCACAAAATTACCTACTTCAAATCGGCCGGAGAACTCACCAGGAAACCAAGGCTTTTCTGGGCTTAAAATTTCCTTCGAATTGGGACCAAATTCACGGTTTTTCAGCAAGAGGTCGTTATGCTTCGATAGTTTCTGAGAAAGAGAATCGAAGAGATTTCTAACGGCATGGTGGTTTTATTACATTTCCATGGTGCTCTCCCTCTCTCTGTAGCCATCAATATCTTTCTTACCAAAACGCCATTTTTAGACCCCAAATGTCTTATATGGTTGGACCAATGTCCCTATCTTTCCAAACAGTTAAAGAAGAACAAATCCATTCAAAAAAAAGAAAAGTAAATCACATCCTTCAAAAAGCAGATGGGAATGGGATTCTATTCTGCAGTCTGTGTATCCAAAAAGAAAGATAACATCAAATATAATGAATATTCAAACTAAAACATGCGTACAGAAAACGAAGGCACAGAGAGAGAGAGAGAGGAGAGAGAGAAACTATGTTCGAGAACACTATCTCTGGGCTTTCTGGGCGTCTTCGATTGGCGTTTCTTAGGCTCCGTCTGGCTCTTGTTGCTCCCTCGAGCTTCCATTTCAAATTCCCAATCAAATCTTCGCCCCAAAAAAAACTGTCGATCCTATTCGAATAGATCGATCGATTCTAGAGACAGAGAAAGGAGGAGTAAGACGACGGAGGCGAGAGGAGGATAGGATGGAGGCGCGAGACCGTCGTTCTCACGGGGTCTGCGAGACGGAAGAGGCAAGGAGGGTTTGAGAAATCCCTGGAAATCAGCCTACCCCTCAAATCCCGACAGCCCCCATGCTTTTCTCTGACTGTACCCCCTCTCCCACTCATGAAATCGAGGATCCCCACTCCTCCCTCTCCCGCTCTCTCACTGTCGCTCTGTCTCCCTCTTCTTCTGTCTCTCTATCTCGATCCCAGAGCGGCATGGCCTCCCATCCCTCCAACAACCCTCTGACCGATGCATCAGCCACAGGACACCCACATCCAAAAAACGAATACAATTCCCAGAGAATAAGAATCTAGTTACCTACATCCAAAAAATAGCATCAAACACAAACACCCAAATGCAATTCAGTTTCAGATGACAGAATAAATAGAACATAAATTACCAGAACTTGGTGAAGGATTACAATGAGACAGTTAAGGTTCCAAGCTCTTTGCTTTCTTGAATCAATCAATTATTTTTCAATACAATCTAAGGTCCACATAAACTTCCATGCTTCTATTGTTTAGAGCTAACTTCGAATTACGAAAGTCTATTTTCTTTATTCAGTTTACATGTGTGTGTGAAAATCCAAATTCCAACTCATACGATCATAACTGCATAAAAGATAACACAATTGATTTCCCGAATTCATCAAACATTGAGAATTCATAACAAAATTGTGGGAAACAACTTCAACCTCCACTACACCATTCAAATTCCTAGTCTTTAAATTAAAAACCAAAAGATTCCAACTTTCGTCCAAAAAAGAATGGTAAAACAATAATGTAAAAGAAAAAGCATACATTATCGAACCCAGCAATGTTCTTGTTCTCCGCAAAGAACTCCGCCGGCGATTCTGCAGAAAAATTGAAAGCATGTCTAATGCACAGAGAGAGAGGAGAGAGAGAAACTCTCATCCCTCCAACAACCCTCTGACCGATGCATCAGCCACAGGACGCCCACCCTGCCGAAATCCTCTCCCCTAAATCCTGGCGAACGTCTCCCTCCAACACGTCAAACCTTCCGTCCCCCTTCCGTCTCTCTCCCCGAGTGAAAGACCACATCCAGCCCAAAGACCCAAAACCCTTCCTGAAGCCCAGTGGCAATTTTGCAAATAACATTAAATCAGGGGGCAGGGAGACTCAGTGGCGATTTCGTAAATAAAATGAAATCTTCCCCAAAATTGCACAGTGCCGTACCCCCTTCTACTTTAGACTAAAGTAACGAGAAAATATTCCCGCGCGTTGCTGCGGGACTTGAATGTATTAGTTGCAACAAGTATGAATAGTTTCCACGCAAAGCAACTAAAAAGATGTAGCACCTAAGAATCAATGAACAATTGAGACATCTTACTCATATGTGAAAGTCTCAATCCCTATTTCAAATCCCTATTGAACAAAAGTCCTATTTCTTCTTCAAATTGAATCGACATCATTGATCAAGCAATTAAACACTCCTACTGGCAAATAACTGACCCAAGAGTTGAGCAGATATATATAGGGATTGGACAAAAGGGACGTAATTAAACTATATAATTTAACAAAAGTAAAGGTCAATACAACTCTTCGAATTCAACTATATATCTAATTTACCAGAAAACTTTGTAAAAGTGACAGTTTACCTGATATAAGGATGTAATTTTCCTATTTAAAACAGTTTACCCATTTTTGATAAGTAAAATATAGCTTACGCTTAATTTATTAACAGTTTAATGCAGTTCAAAAATATTTTCTGTTGTGGCGAGAAGGATAAGCTACAACCAACCCGCCTTAACTTTTTACTTTTTCCAGATGCATATGTACAGTTTACCTGCACCCTCATACCATGTGTCTTGAGTTGTTATCTACCCGCCACTTGTAGCATTTTGGCTCTTCTGCACGGGAACCTCGACAGCAAACAATTTCATCTGTTACCAGTTAATGGAGATGTCTTCTGCAAGATTGGACTACAAAGAGGGTGAAAAATAGTATTAGGAAAACACATTATACTCAAAATCATCACCAAAGATATTTTCAAACAAATCACAATCCATTACACAAAATGCATCCAACTCCAAAGCAAGAATACAGATAAACCACCACCAGCAACCAAAACAGTTTTTTTTTTTAATGAAATTATACACCTCTCAAGCAGTAACCAGTTCTTTTGAACTGCGCATCTGTAAAACACATGAGTACAGATATATTAAAGAGAGCAACAATCACTAAATTTCTAACATCAGCGGCATTCACAACATTAAGCATGTAGGGAAACTATTTCATTTCATTTTAATTTTAGGTTACACAACTGATGCAAGAAAGGGTCGAGCAAGTAAGCATGGCATCAAGAATAAAGGAAGATATTTAGGATGGAACTATTAAAAGTTTCTGTAAACCATTAAATTTATGCTTAGTGAGTATACCAGAAGATCTGCATGCAACGAAAGTACATCAACCAGGGGTCTGTGGTTGGCTGGAGAACTCTGGAGACACGAAAATCTCAGGGGTCTGTGAGTATACCAGAAAATCTCATAAATGCATATTAGTCCAAGGTCTCAAGTTCTCAGAGTGGGGAATTACTGATTAGAACAGTTTGTCACCAAAAAAATATATTGGAGAATCAAATTGAAAAATCCAACATAACCCAAATTTACATTAACAGATAAACAGGTGCTACAGTAAAGAAAAAGAGAGCCAAGAACGAAATTTTACTTTATCTATGCCAATAATTGTCTGAGAACGAAACAAAGACCAACTGGAATGCAAAAAATAATGAAGTGAAATAAGTGTTGGAAATTCAAATAAAAAAGCAATGTGATGTCTAGCTGTCTGTCCATGTGATGCTAACTATTCTTTCCAGGTTGTTTCCAGCAACTACAAACAACATTGTTCCCTCCATCTGTTAGCCTAAAGCTAATTACAAGATAGCAGTGTGCTGCCATGCGATGTGCTAGCCGAAAGTGTGTTGATTGCAAGCTGGAAAGATAGCTGCATATGTGTGTTAGACTGTCCAAAGTTCATATGATATGTTTGTGTGTGCTGTTGTGTTTATTTTATTAAAAGCACTTGAGTGGTCCTTCATTTTCTACTTGTATAAATAAGCCTCTCGTAAGGCTTTAGAAAATGTCTCTGATTTGTCATTCCATTTCAGAAGTGTGTTTGCAAACTTTTTTAAATATATCAAAGTGCATTGTTTGCCAAAGCTTGTAGCTTCCCTCCTTTTTCTATTTCTTTGTCCAATTTTATTGAGAGTGCAAAGTGAGAGGTGTGATAGAGTTTGTAAACTTATCACCCACATATTTTGGTATTGAGTTAGTAAACTCTTGTGAATACCAACAATAAGCATATGGAAGTGTTATATATAATGAAGTGAAATTATCCACTATGGTTTATTTGACTTATGGATAATTTCATCTAAGAAAGAGAAATAAGCATATGGAAGTGTTATATATATATATATATATATAGTTTTTGTTCCAATTTGTTGTGTATTGGGAAAGACAATAATGTACTTATCATTACTTATTGGTTTTGAATTGAATGGTGATGGTTCTGTGGTGATGTTTCGCCGGAAGCAGCAGCAGCACCGCCTGAAGTATCCCTACTGGTCGAAGCAGCAGCAGAAGAAGAAGATGAGGTGGAAGACGATGGATGTTCATAATCGAAGAGTTGGAAGGGATTTACCTTTGGATTCTTCGGCTTTCAGATGGAGTTTGCTTGTGTGTGAGCCTGCAACTTCGTTTTGCAGGCGTGATGTTTCCATGGAATTTCTCTCGGGCTTACATAGAGAGCAAAGCGAGAGAGAAAGCTCTCCAGCTTTTGTGAACTCAAGGCCTGAGTTTGGTTTTTGACAAAAATGGAGGCCATGGTTTCTCAGAGAGATCAGCGAGCTCACATTTTTTAATTCTCAGAGAGAGAAAACTCTCGAGCTTTTGCAGAAGGGGAATTGTGTTTTGTCGAGGTTTTACAAAACACTGTTCATATGAATAGTGCAATTTCCCCTCCTACTTTAGACTAACGTAATATCCAGCTGCAATTTCGTGTGATGAGACTGCGGCGGTGTTCATTTTGAATTCAGAGTGTGCTACTCTTTCCAATGTGAATGAAGTTTGTAACGTGGCTGAAAACTATACTGAACAAGTATTTGCCGATAAAAAGACCATAATTCGCCGCCACCCTAGGGAGTAGCGAGGGCGGCGATAATTCCAATCCGTACAAGATAAACCACAAACTTCATCAGCAGCAATAGATTAAGCAAACGAAAATGAAAAAGTTATCGTAACAAATCATCACATTACAAAACCACAAATTGTTAAACTAAAAAATGGTGGATAAGCAGGAAGGAAACAAGCTAGCCACTACTGTGACAATAAATACGACGGCTGTTCAACCTTATCTGGTATATGGGGATGGACATGGTGGAACAGGCACTTCGGCAACTCCTTCAAGCATTTGCACAACCTTCATCATAGTAGGCCTAACAGACGAATCTTCCTGAGTACACCAAATCGCAACCATCACAAACTTTTCCAGTGTCATTCGATCACCCAAGGCCTCGACTTCATGATCTACAACAGCATCTAGCGCTCCTTCAATATAGCAGTCATAAACCCAGTACGTTAAAATTGCTTTCTCTACAAAGTTACCTTCATTGTCAACGCTTCTGCTACAACAAATGATCTCCAGCAGCACAACACCAAAGCTGTATACATCAACTTTGGTGGTGATTGCCAAGTTCCTGAACCACTCAGGTGCAACGTAACCTCTTGTTCCTCGGATGGCGGTAAGAGTCTGGCTCTGATTCATCAGCAAAAGTTTTGCCAATCCAAAATCAGAGATCAGAGGGGTGTAATAATCATCGAGAAGTATGTTCTGCGGCTTTATGTCACAATGGATAATCTGCGTGCGGCACTCTTCATGCAAGTACAAAAGCCCCTTGGCAACGCCATAAGCGATTTCAATTCGCTGTCTCCAACTCGGTTTGATATCAGAAAAAAGAAAGCTTGCCAATGTGCCATTGCTCAAGAACTCATAAACTAGTAATCTCTGTTGCCCCTCGTCACAATATCCAAAAAGACGAACCAGATTCTTGTGATGCGTCTGACAAATTACATTCAATTCTGTTTTAAACTCCTTCTCGGCATCCACCGTATCGCCCGTAAAGCAGTTTAGCTTCTTCACCGCCACTTCAACACCAGAACTAATTTGCATCACCCCTTTGAAAACCACTCCAAAAGCACCCTTTCCTAATTCTTCATTGAACCCATTTGTAGCTTCTTGTAGCTCTTCATAGCTAAAAGAGCGCAAATTCGAGTCCAAAACAATATCGGTACTAGGTTTTTCAGGTTTCTTCCGGAAAATGAAGAAAAAACCGAGACAGACAGCAGAACTTAAGACAACATTAACAAAGATAGAGGTACCTAATAATACTGATTCCACGCGTATCACAGATTTCCGGCTCTTCTCTTTATCATCTGGAATTGGCTTTGGAGGAGACTGCAGAGTGGCATTATCCTTTCGGACTTTTATGAAGACCTGTGAGTTAAGACTGACATCCACTCTCCCGTTCGAGAGAGGTAACTTATTTTTCCAGCAGGTTTCAGACCGGAAAACAGCTACAGCGCACAAACAATCTTGATAGCAGGACTCGTTGCACTTGTCCGCGGTAGAAGAGTTTAGCTGCACATAATCTGAGTTTGGCCAATCAGTATTTGTCAGCACTTCGACATCATACAAATCTTTTCTGGGACCTTGCAGCTCATCTTCTTCACAGCCTTGTTTAAAATCGGGTTTGCAGCCTCGGTATATATCCTTCGGATCAAGAAAAGAAAACCCTTTTGGGCATTCGCAGGTTGGCCTATTATCTGGATTGAGCTTACAGATACTGTTGTTACCGCAAACACCAGCGCCCCGTGTTAGGCAAATATTAACCGGCGTATACCACAGAGGACTTCTCCAGCTTGCATTTCCAGTGAAGTTTTTCGGGTGAGAATATAAAGCGAAAATCCCATCAAAATCAAGAGTCGCCCTTATGTAGTTGTCCCTCACCGACACACCCTCTGTCCCCGTAAGATTGAATCTTCCACCATTTTCTCTCAGAACAAATATTTCCCCTGAGTTGCTGAACACCAATTGTTTGCCTTCACTACCTGGCACTATCCCTGCGGTCGTTTCCGTGTCGAAGTAGGGTTTGTTGGCAAAATCTGTTGGCAAGTTGACGGTGTTGAGCACAAGGTTTCCATCATCTTGCAAGCGCAGCTGGAACCGCCCTTTTGTGTAGTTAGTCTCCGATTGTCTAGACGAAAGCTTCCCATTTCTCTCAATTGTCTGTCCAGGCAAAACGGTGTCTGTAGGATTGCTGTAGGTCTCCCACAAGCTCCTCGAGTTTTCGTCTTGAAGGACAAAGTTTCCGGTGTCATTCATGACCCCGTTCGCAACAATCACGGAGGCTGTTCCGAATATCCATATCTCTCCACCCTGAGGATTGTTAAGAACTAGTCCACTGTTGGCAGTCAAGTTCAAAATTGATCCCCCAGGTGCAACTACGAGGTTGTTATCCTTACATGCATGCCAAACTACAGTTTTGTCTGGGATTTTCGCATACCATATCGAAAGCATGAAAAGATCATTGTTTCCAAGGGGCGAAAATCCAAACGCGAAATCACCGGATGGAGAAAGCCATGATGAGGTGTTGCCTGTAGTTGCAGTTAGAGAACTCCCAACTGCTACTCTTCCATTGTTTTGGGAAATCACAGAAATTAGTAGCAAAAACAATGAGGAGAACAGAAGCATCTCTACAGAAAGAGCCACTGCCATTGCAAAAGAAGCAATTTTTCAACTTAGCTTAATTGATTAGCCATATTTCTTGATAAAGCATTGGTTCCTTGTTATTTCTTCATATAAATGTGCGTGCACCATAGTTTAGGCTTGACTACCCCATTTTTTCAAGTCATTGTTAACCATCAGCCACGACATGACCTCAGACCCCGCTACGGTCACACATAATAATTCCTCCGAGCCTATACATTAGTTTCTCCGAACCTACACATATCTTGGTCAAATTAGTTTAATCGTTGTTCAAAATACAAGAATTTCACTTTGAGAAAATAATATAATGAATAGTTCTATACATAATGACACTAAGAGTTTCTGTGATAGAACTCATTGTCTCTCTCAACTCTTTGTAATGTTGCAAGTTGAGCCAATATTGATGTGATTATTAGTAATGATCCGCTGACTTGTCTCTCTCAAATATCTTTTCATCTTTTTCTCGTCCCTCGTCTATTTTATGAGCACTTATGAATGTTCCAAACCGGTAAAGTACTTATGACTTTGAGATTTTAGGTTCAATTATATAATATATAATAATATATATGAATGTTCCGAACCAAAAAGACTTTTATTAAATACGACCATGACTCAAGCATGTGCCGGCCATTCAAGTCCACCAGTCAAAATTCAACAATGGGGCTGACAAAGAAAATGTGAAAAGTTAATGGAGATTGAGGACGGATACAGCGGGGCAGGAGTATGAGAGATTTTTTAGTTTGATCGGTACACGAGCTGGTATATTATTTGTTATTATATAAATGATGAAATATATATGTAAAAATGTTAATAACTTAAAAAATAAAATTTTCCACTACTTACATAAAAACACGTGTCATATTTCCGTCACAATAAAATATTTCTCTAGGAGTATGGACACAACTGTGGAAAAGATAGGAAAACAGACCTCCATGATTAAACAAAGAGGACTAGGTCTTAGGGTGATAGAGACTTCTGAAAAATGCAAAAATATCTTCTCTCCATTTATGTATTCACGAAAAACTATGTATGAACTAAAGTCTTTAATGTAACATATACGCCGTTGGGGTAAAACACCCGAGGCCAAGCTGGGATAATCACAGGTTTGAGGAATCGAGATCCTCTGGGATTGGTTCTCCGGTCCCTGTGCCCAAAAGGATGGGCGAGTTGAATCTCGCAGTCCAGCATCGACGGTTGCAAAGATCCAGATTCTCATTTTAAATCATATAGTCCTTATTAGCTTATTTTTTTTGCCCACCTCACACAAAGGGTCCGAATCTCTCTCTCACCTCTCTTGAACAGTGATCCATCGACTCCGGATTGCGAGATTCGGAAAGATCTGATTTCGGGTTTGAGGTATGGTTCGACCATTTGAAGCTCGTTGAGGTGTGGTTCATCTCACCAGGTCGGGTCAGCCATTTCGTACCAAATTGGATCCCTGGTCAGGCGCTTGGATATTGCCTACCGCAACCAAATGGACTCATGGGCTCATTAGATGATGAATCTGGACCCTGGTGTGTGTAAAGCCCACCTCAGCTCGATCCGAATTCGATCGATGCTAAGCTCCAAGTCATGTGGAGGTCACTCGGGATTGAACGCACGTTCATAGAATCATAGTATCAAATTCATGTCCAAATTTTAACCAAATTTTAACACTGCAAAACCGAAACGTGCAACCACGAAAAGCATTGTTTTAGTCCAACAACCCAAACTTCCTTAAAAAACTTGGACAAAAACGACGACACTAGGAAACGGAAAAACTGTTGTGCGGAAGCGGCATTCGACTGTAAGTGAATAGTAAGACAGAACAGAATAAAAACAACACCAACAAGAACACCAAGATTTATACTGGTTCGGCAATGCCTACATCCAGTTTGGAGACGACGGAGTATTCCACTATAATCAATGAGAACATACAATAGTGTTTATCACTCAATTTCCCAAAGACCCAAATAACCCCAAGCTCTCACACTTACAATAGGAAGAGAAAACCAAAAATACAAAGCAAGACAATTTGAGAAAATTCTTCTCTATGCCAAATGGCTTCTTGCTATTTTTCTCTCTTCCTTGTTCTTCTCTACTTCTCCATGCTTATGGGTTGCACCTTGCTCTCCTTTTATAGCCAAAGAAAAGCTTCTCAAAGACATCAATGGTCAAAGGCCTACCATCAAGTCAAAAGGAGTTAGGCACAAATTAGGCACAAATCTTGTTTGCCTCCCATTACCACAAAGTAACCCAAAGATTTAGACTTTGACTACATGTTTGAGTCAATAATCAACAATCTCCACCTTGACTCAAACCCTCTAAGTAGAACTCCTAATAGTCGTCTCCCAATCCCCCATGGGGCAATCAACAAATTTTACAAATGCCAATCAAGTCTAAGCAGTGCTTAAACTTGTGCAATGAAACTGGTTTTGTTAACATATCCGCAGGATTGTCAGCGGTCCCAATCTTCTGAAGAAGAATATCTCCCTCGTCAATAACCTCACGAACAAAATGGAACCTCACGTCAATGTGTTTCGTACGTGCATGATGAACTTGATTCTTTGCTAAATGAATAGCACTCTGACTGTCGCAATGAACATCCACATGGTCTTGTTGAACTCCTAAGTCATCAAGCAACCCTTGAAGCCAGATGGCTTCCTTTATAGCTTCTGTCACAGCCATGTATTCTGCCTCAGTAGTCGACAAAGCAACTGTAGATTGCAGAATCGACCTCCAACTTACTGGACCTCCAGCAATAGTGAATACAAAACCAGTAGTGGACCTACGCTTGTCTAAATCACCTGCGTAATCAGAATCCACATATCCAACAACACATTGACCAGTAACTTTATCCTGCTGGAACAATAAACCAACATCCACAGTACCCAGAATATACCGTAGAATCCATTTCACAGCTTGCCAATGCCCTTTTCCTGGATTATGCATATATCTACTGACAATACTAACAGCTTGTGAAATATCAGGCCTAGTACACACCATAGCATACATCAAACTACCAACAACATTTGCATAAGGAATTTGAGCCATGTACTGACTCTCTTCAACAGTTTTAGGAGACATAGAAGCGCTAAGTTTGAAATGAGAGGCAAGAGGTGTACTAACCGGTTTTGAATTTTCATTCATCCTGAAACGTTGTAGTACCTTCTTCAAATACTGCTTCTGACACAGACTAATCTTGCCCTTCGCTCTATCTCTTTCAATTTCCATACCTAGTATCTTCCGAGCTTATCCCAAGTCCTTCATCTCAAATTCATTACTTAGTTGAGTCTTCAACCTTGTAATCTCCACTTTGCTCTTACATGCTATAAGCATATCATCAACATATAAAAGCAGATAAATGAAGGTTCCATCTTGTAGTTTGCGAAAGTATACACAATGGTCATAGTGACTTCTTATGTACTTCTGCCCGATCATAAATCTATCAAATCGCTTGTACCATTGTCTTGGAGACTGCTTCAAGCCATACAATGATTTTTCCAATTTGCAAACCCAATTTTCCTTTCCAGCAACCTTAAAACCTTCTGGTTGAGACATATAAATCTCCTCCTCCAAATCATCATGTAAGAATGCAGTTTTGACATCAAGTTGGGCCAACTCAAGGTTAAACTGCACAACCAAAGCCAACAAAATACGAATAGAAGAATGTTTTACTACAGGAGAAAATACCCCATTGTGGTCAATGCCTTCCTTCTGAGCGTAGCCTTTAGCTACCAATCTGGCTTTGAATCTTACATTGTCTTTTCCCAAAGATTCCATCTTTTTGGCATACACCCATTTACAACCAATTGCTTTCTTCCCATTTGGTAACTGAACCAGCTTCCAAGTCTCATTTTTATGAAGAGATTTCATCTCCTCATCCATAGATTTCTTCCACAACTCGCACTCTGAACTCATGACAGCTTCTTTGTAGGCGGATGGAATATCATCTTCAATAACGGGAAGTGCATATGCCACAATATCAGTAAATCGAGCAGGCTTTCGAATTTCCCTTCTCGATCTTCTGGTTGCAATATAGTCTTGTTGCTGTGGAGGCTCTTGGGTAGGTGCCTCCTCTTCATCATCCTCGTCCTCATCATCAGAATTAACTGTAGGACTAGTGTTTGAAACATCAGACCTTACTGGAACAACTGGAGTCTTTAGTAACTCCACCTGCTTTGAGCTACTCATGGTCTCGGTCGTTTTAGTTTCACCTTCATGCTTGTTCTGATTAACCATAGCAGCCTCATCAAAAGTCACATCTCTGCTTACAACAAATTTCTTCTCATCTGGACACCATAGTCGGTATCCCTTCACGCCAGTGCTAAAGCCCATAAATAGAGCTTTCTTTGCTCTTGGATCCAACTTGCTTTCTCTGACATAATAGTAAGCAGAACAACCAAATATGTGTAAAAACTTGTAATCAGTACAAGGTTTACCAGACCATACCTCCATGGGCGTTTTGCCCTCGTTCGCAGCAGCTGGTAATCTGTTAATAAGATGGCTTGCATAAGTAATTGCCTCAGCCCAAAATGCCTTGCCTAATCCAGCATTAGACAACATACACCGAACTTTCTCAAGCAAAGTACGGTTCATGCGCTCCGTCACCCCATTCTGTTGCGGTGTCTCCCTAACCGTGAAGTGCCTCACAATACCCTCATCTTGACAAACTTTCAAGAAAGGATCAGACTTATATTCACCCCCATTGTCTGATCTGAGAGTCTTGAAATTTCGACCGCTTTGCGTTTCAATCATCTTTTTCCACTTCAGGAATATCTTCAAGACTTCATCTTTACGCTTCATGGTGTACACCCATATTCTTCTAGAGAAGTCATCAACAAAGGAGACAAAATAATGGCTACCTCCCCAAGATGCATTCTTGGAAGGTCCCCAAACATCAGTGTGAACATAATCAAGAATGCCTTTAGTGTGGTGAATAGCAGTGCCAAATTTTACTCTAGTTTGCTTACCCAACACACAATGCTCACAGAATTCCAATTTGCATGCCTTTGCACATTTCAATAAGTCTTGCTTCACCAATCCTTGCAACGCTTTTTCACCAGCATGCCCAAGACGCATATGCCATAACCTCGTGGTGTCTGTGCTATCTGCGTCAGCAGCTTCGGTGACAGCTGCTCCACCAATAACTGTACTCCCCTGCAAGAAATACAAGTTATTTCGTCTTGTACCTTTCATCACCACCAGTGCCCCGTACACAGCTTTAAGAACTCCACCCTCCATGGTGATCTTGAGACCCTTGGATTCCAATGCACCCAGTGAGATGAGATTTTTCTTCATATCGGGTACATACCGAACATCACTTAATTCTCTGACTGTTCCATCATGCATCTTCAAACAGATTTTGCCTATCCCTTGTGTTTTGCAGGCATTATTATTACCCATCAAAACAACTCCACCATCCAGCTCCTCGAAATTAGAAAACCATTCCCGAATGGGACACATATGATAGGTGCAACCTGAATCCAAAATCCACTCATTTGAGTGACCATCAGCATATGAACTAGCCAAAGCAAACTCGAAATCATCATCTCCAGATTTTGCAATATTTGCTTCAGTACCCGCTTTCTCCTTCTCTTTGTTCTTCAATTTGGGGCAGTCTTTCTTCCAATGACCCTTTTGGCGACAAAAAGCACATTCATCTTTAGCAGGAAACTTCCCTCGTGACTTTGAACGAGATTTTCCCCGCTTCCCAGATTTTCTTTCCTCTGTTCGACCCCTTGCAACAAATGCCTCGGTTTGTGAATTGTGAGTCTTCAGTTCCTTCTTACGACACTCATGATTCACCAATGCCGCAGACACCTCATCAAGTTTCACCTCGGATTTTCCATACAATAGAGTAGTTGTCAAATGATCATAATCATCAGGCAATGAATTTAACAAACATAATGTCTTGTCCTCGTCAGGAATTTTCACATCAAGGTTTGCTAAATCAGCAAGTATTTTATTATAATCATTGAGGTGTTCGTGCATAGAGATACCTGGATGATACTGAAATCGGAAGAGTCGCTTCTTCAAGAAGAGACGATTTTCTGCGCTCTTGGTCATATACTTCTCCTCCAATTTCGTCCATAACTCCTTAGCAGAAGTTTCCTTCATATACGGGTATTTCAACTCCTTATCAAGGAATGATCGAATAGCAGCACAAGCATGAAGATTAATTCGCGTCCACTGCTTGTCATCAATATCTTCTGGTTTATCTTCCAGAACCATATCCAACTCTTGTTGATACAACACATCCATAACTTCACATTGCCACATACCAAAATTATTAGAGCCATTGAATTTATCAACCTCTAACCTTGTAGTAATGGTTGAATGTCTATTAGATGAAGACGATGCTGACCCCTTCTTTACAGATTCATCTTTATCTCCAGCCATCTACTCGGCACTATTCACAGATACTGTAGCAGTTCACTGTTCACGGAACTGTAGCGCCAACACTATTCACGGAACTGGGCTCTGATACCACTTGTTGTGCGGAAGCGGCATTCGACTGTAAGTGAATAGTAAGACAGAACAGAATAAAAACAACACCAACAAGAACACCAAGATTTATACTGGTTCAGCAATGCCTACATCCAGTTTGGAGACGACGGAGTATTCCACTATAATCAATGAGAACATACAATAGTGTTTATCACTCAATTTCCCAAAGACCCAAATAACCCCAAGCTCTCACACTTACAATAGGAAGAGAAAACCAAAAATACAAAGCAAGACAATTTGAGAAAATTCTTCTCTATGCCAAATGGCTTCTTGCTATTTTTCTCTCTTCCTTGTTCTTCTCTACTTCTCCATGCTTATGGGTTGCACCTTGCTCTCCTTTTATAGCCAAAGAAAAGCTTCTCAAAGACATCAATGGCCAAAGGCCTACCATCAAGTCAAAAGGAGTTAGGCACAAATCTTGTTTGCCTCCCATTACCACAAAGTAGCCCAAAGATTTAGACTTTGACTACATGTTTGAGTCAATAATCAACAAAAACATGCAACTCAGAAACCATTGCTCTAGTCCAAATGAGGTACCTCACTGCCTCAAGCTTTTCTAAGCACCATAGAATTCGCTTAGAAGCCTGAACCTTTTCCTTTGTGCCTTCTTTGCTTCACCATCAACGTTTTAATGAGCTCCTCTTCAAATTTGGGACGAGAAGGCATTAGGTTGTGCACAATGCCGTGCATGCCCCTAGCCCTTGCCACACCTGAGGCGCGTACACGTGCATGTCCGACCTGAGTTATCTCATTACGTGCGCAGTTAGATCTTCCCATATTGACATCCTTGTTGTCTATTCTCCTGCGAATCCTTCTGCCGGTGACTTCCTCCGGGTGTACTTTCTTGCTTCTCAGTGCATGTTCATCTGCTTTTCCATGTTAATAAATATAAGAATCCCATAAGAAACAGCATTTGACAAAACAGAACCTACTAATAACAATAAAACTTAGCTAATTTTCTTGCAATTTCATATCTCGCGGCCGTTGAGATTACAAAAAGCTAAAGTATTTACTTCTTAAATAAGTTTCAAGTAGATGATACATAATAAACCAAGAGCAAAACTCTAGTAGGAGAAGAGGCGGACCGCCTTTATGCATCATTATTACTAGCAATGACACTAACTAGTATGATATTATGCGTATTGCATCGGCAAAATCATTTCCATGGAATGAAAACGGTTAGATGGTATTTTAATATGTGAACGGGATGAAGTACAAAGCAAGCCAGCATCAATATACTTCCTCCTCAAGACTAAGCAAAGTACATAACAGATACAGTTTCCTATACCAATAAAACAATCTGCACAAGTTATTAGAACAGAAATGATACGTTGGGAAACGGCTTACTTAAATATCAATAAAATGCGTTTTCTTGACAAAGTTTATCCGTTGAATAAGATATCATATGTGACCTTTGTTTCCAACTTTCCATGCTTCTATTTTATTGCCCAACGACATGGCTTTCTCTTTGGCTGTTGCATTTTGAGAATATCCTAAAAAGGAAGGCTAAAAATAATACTAATAGTGGGTAGGCTGTTCTTTGAGGAGCTAATTGATGCTTTGAAGGGTTTTAGGAAAAAAAATCGCTTAATTTTCGATAATCTGAAGAATTTCTTTTCAATATTCCGAAGAATTATCAGATTCACCTAGTTCACCAGTCATTAATCTTCTTGCGTTGAGAATTTTGTACAAAGATGTTTCCAAAAACATACTCTATATCTAATTTAGTGCTTTCATACAAAATTTCAACCTAGAATTTAACTCTTAATTAACCTAGAATTGCTCACTATTAGTAAGAATCCAACATCGCAGAGATGATCAATAGATTGTAATACTAGGGTTGCATCATGCCCTAGCAAAAAGAGCTTAGTTACTCATAGTCATTATAATTGTCATAAGCAAAAGCAGAAGAGAAAAATAACAAAAATTGAATGACTTTGCCGCACTCTTCCACACAACAACAACAACCAACCCTTATCCCATTAAATAGGGTGGGTTGTATGAATCCTAGAACAGTCTCTGTTTTGCACCAGGTATTCCATATATTTTCTTAAAGTCTATTTTCAAGTCTTCATAGATCTTCTTCTATCCCTTTTTACTCGAGTCTCTGTCTCATACTCGCATCGTCTAACCGAAGCATGTGTAGGTGTTACACCCCACCCCCGATTTTAAAGATAGTTTTGGATTTTTATTTAAAAATTATTTTTAGGGCCTTGATTGGTGAGCCCAAGGGACCCACCCCCTGATTTGTGTCCCCTGATCTCTCTCTCTCTCTTCTCTCTCAGAGCAGTTCCACCCCTAACACAAATGCGCTAGCACCCAACGCATTTATCCATTCAGTGAGCAATGATAGACCCCAATGAACAGTAATAGACCAAATGCATCTCCACCCCTAAAATTAAATAGCCTAGTCAATTTTATTAAAATATTATTAATTTTTATTATAAAATAATAAAAATTAATAATTTGATTTTTAATTTGTAACTTTACCGTTTCTGAACTCCCCAAAAATGCTCCTCTAATGAAGCAGACCATAGCACATGTAAGATCCCACCGCCACCTTCATCATCATCACCACCACCATCCTCTTTCCAAGACAACCCAATTCGAATCATTGCATAAATTCCTAAAAAATTAACAAAAACATTGAAAGACACTGTGTGTGGGCGTGAACTGTGGACTCACTAAGGCTAGGCTTCAGCACCGATGAAAGTAGCTTGAGTGACGAAGTGGCGGAGGCTGGGGCCACCAGACTGGCCGGAGAGAGAAACATTGGTGTTGGAATTCGAGAAGTTTCTGGAGATACTGCAGCCAAGATTCCTTCTTTGTGGCTGAGGCTGCAACTTCTGGCGATGGTAGCATTGGAAACTGGACTTCTCCAGTCCCCAATTAAGGAACCTCAGAGTGAAGCGGCATAGCCTCTGGAGCTTGAGATGCAGAGTGTATTACGACTGGTTCAGGATCAAGGACATGGATGACGACAACGACGACACCATACGTGAGATTCTAGCAGCTCATGCCTTCGGTTTCGGCTCCACCCTTGCCCAAACCCTTTTAACCTAGGGCCTTAACCACTAAACCCTTTAATTTTTCAAAACCTAAACCCTAATCGGCCCATTTATGGGGAATATTCTGTTAGGAAATATTCCATTAGGGAATATTATGTCAGATAATAATCTTTCTATTGACTTATACGAAATTTACCCAGGACCCTTCTTAGGGTAATTTGACGTCCTGAATCTATTTTCGATGTTTGTTTTCCCAAATTCAGTTGTTGTAATAGAGTTTTATTAATTAGACCATTTATGTGCTTAGAGGCAATTATTATGGTGTTTCCGTGTTCGCTAGTTTGCGTGGTTCTTTAGTGGCTAAGTATCTGTGAGTGGACCCTTCTAAAATGCATGTTTTGATAGTAGAAATGCATACATGAAAAAGCATGATTTAACAATTATGTTCTATGAAACGCTTTGGGATAACATGCTTACTGAGGCTAGATTGAATTACTACTATTTTTCCTATAACCTGTGTTCTTTATAGAATATCTTATGGATAGCGATATACTATTTAGAACATGTTTAGAGCACCTCTTTATCGTATAGATGATAGATGACATTATGCTATGAAGTTGCTTTTCAAATATATGTATGTTCAATGATTTTGTACTTACCTAGTGGTCCCTATTCTGCTACGGGGTGAAGGATAGATTCCGTCTCGGGTGACCGTTACGGTGTTGGCATAGGGCTTGAATATGGTTTTCCTCTGGCTATTAGCACAGGGACGAGGAGCTGGCACGGGGCCTAGGGGTGATTTTCGTCTGGCAATTGGCACAAAGACGGGGAGCTGGCATGGGGCTTGGAGGGACATTCATTAATTATGATATATATGAGTTTTGATTTGAGACATTGCACGGCATGCTAGGTTTCAGAAAACCTATTTTATTTATCATGTTATATGTGTTTTCATATAACTTGGGGGTTAGTATGTTGATAACTGTTTTAATATATATATATATATATATATATATATATATATATCAACTTGGTTCACTCATGTTTGTTTTGTGCCCCTTTCAGGACTTAGAATTGAGGCATACATTCCTGGCGTCAACGCATTTCCACATCGGCATCTTCGAGTCTTCTCGGTGTAGGACCCATTCTTTTATTCATTCAATTTTATATTATTTCTTTTAGTATTCTAGTTAGTTATATGCTCTGAACATGTTCCTTAAATGCATATTCATTATATTTATATTTATAAGTCTTATTTATTCCTTATCCTCAGCATTTGCATTCAATAAATGGCTTTCGTCACCCTCGGGTGTTAGCCAGCACGTGCCTATCCTAGTGTTCGTAGAATATCGGGATCAGGGTGTGTCAGTAGGTCTTTGGTTTACGTGCCCTAACCACCTTAACTGATTTTCTTTCATACTATCTTTAATTGCAGCCACTGCTACTTTACCTCAGATATTCTCCTTCTTAATCTTATCATTTCCCATGTGGTCACATATCTATTGAAACATTCTCATCTCTGCGGTTATTATTTTTTGCACATGTTATTTTTTGACCACCCAACATTTCGTGCCCTAAAACATTGTTGACCTTATTGCCGTCCTATAAAAAATTTCCTTGAACTTTGGCGGCATATGACTATTGCACGACACACCCGATGTACTTTTCCACTTCATCCGTTCAACTTGTATTCTGTGGTTGAGATCTTTATCCAATTCTTTGTTTTTTTGCAAGATAAATCCAAGATAATGAAAGCACTCATCCTAAGCACTTAGCCTTTGAACTTTCTGATCTCCAATCCTCGCCCCTACTCATTTGAATCCCCATTCCCATGAACTTACACTCCATATACTCTTTCTTTGACCTACTTAGGTGGAGACCTTTAGATTCCAACACATCCCATCGCAATTTCTTCTTGCATTTCATCTTTCAGGACTATATCATCTACTAAAAGCATACACCAAGATATATCATCTTGAATGTATCTTGTTAACTCGTCCATTACTAATGCAAAAAGGTAAGATCTTAAAGCTCAGCCCTGGTGTAACTCTATGATTATGGGAAAGCTTTCGATTTGTCATTCATGAGTTCTTACTACTTCCTTACTTTATCATACATATCCTTTATTACTTAGATATAAGCAACCAGCACTTCCAAAACTCCCAATTACTCTCCCGTCTTCCACTTCTCTCTTGTATGTCCTTTCGCCGGTCTTATTTAAATTTCAGTTTCAGGATTTAGACAACTATCCCATGCAAAACAAAACCTTAAACATAAAAGGAAATCCAAATAAAAAGAGTACTGTAGAAATCCTACTTTGACTAGATAGCGCATCAGTCAGGTTGTAGGCATGTTTTCGAGGTTTTTCTTGATCTAGAAAATTTCAGAGAAGTACGTTTTGGCAGATCTTAGATGTCTTCTTCAAGGACAGGGGTCGCATACTTTATGGGAAAATTGGGAGAGCCTTCAAATCTTCTTCTTCGACACTATAACTCGGTTCTGACTTTTCACAATGGAAGTCACCCCGCAAACAGGAAAAATACTATTCCACTTCAAAGCAGCTCACTGCACGATTTGTACTTGGGACTCCAAGATGTCTAGATTATGGAGAAACCAGCCTTTTGTCCAAAACACACAAAGAAGTGTATTTTCTGTTTATACCAATTAAGTATGTTGAAGCATGTCCCACATGGCCACATCGGAAACTTGATAAAGTTTAAATCCTCTTATATAGAAAAGTTCGACTACTAATTGCTTAATTTTGTATAAACCACACCTATTGAATTGCACATGTAGTTAAGTTAAGGTCAGTATTGATGGTAATTAGTAGTGGGCCGCTGGGCTGTCTCTATAAAACTAGTACAAAGGGCAATTTATAGAAGCAGTGTTGAAATAAGGGCAATTCATCTGTTCTTTTTAGGAGGATTTAAATGAAGCAAGGTTTATCTGCTTGCGTAGAGTAGAAGCAAACTGGTAGCAACAAAACCAAATCAGAGTGAAGATATAAGAAAACCCGTCTGAGGGGAACGATGAATGGAAGGAATTAGGAGTAATATCCAGCTGCAATTTCGTGTAATGAGACTGCAGCGGTGTTCATTTTGAATTCAGAATCTGCTACTCTTTCCAATGTGAATGAAGTTTGTAGCGTGGCTGAAAACTATACTGAACTAGTATTTGCCGATAAAAAGGATCATAATTCGCCGCCACCCTCTCTACAAAGAACAGTAGGGAGTAGCGGGGCCAGCGATAATTCCAATCCGTACAAGATAAACCACAAACTTCATCAGCAGCAATAGATTAAGCAAATGAAAATGTTTTCGTAACAAATCATCACATTACAAAGCCACAAATTGTTAAACTAAAAAAAGATTGATAAGAAGGAAACAAGCTAGCTACTACTGTGACAATATATACAACGGTGGTTCAACCTTATCTGGTATATGGCGATGGACATGGTGGAACAGGCACTTCGGCAACTCCTTCAAGCATCTGCACAACCTTCCTCATAGTAGGCCTAAGAGACGGATCTTCCTGAATACACCAAATCGCAACCATCACAAACTTTTCCAGTGTCGTTCGATCACCCAAGGCCTCGACTTCATGATCTACAACATCATCTAGTACTCCTTCAATGTAGCAATCATAAACCCAGTACGTTAAAATTGCTTTCTCTTCACAGTTACCTTCCATGTCAACGCTTCTCCTACAACAAATGATCTCCAGCAGCACAACACCAAAGCTGTATACATCAACTTTGGTAGTGATTGGCAAGTTCCTGAACCACTCAGGTGCAACATAACCTTTTGTTCCTCGGATGGCGGTATGAGTCTGGCTCTGATTCATCATCAAAAGTTTTGCCAATCCAAAATCAGAGATCCGAGCGGTGTAATACTCATCGAGAAGTATGTTCTGCGGCTTTATGTCACAATGGATAATCTGCGTGCTGCACTCTTCATGCAAGTACAAAAGCCCCTTCGCAACGCCATAAACGATTTCAATTCGCTGTCTCCAACTTGGTTTGATATCAGAAAAAAGAAAGCTTGCCAATGTGCCATTGCTCAATAACTCATAAACTAGTAATCTCTGCTGCCCCTCGTCACAATATCCAAATAGACGAACCAGATTCTTGTGATGCGTGTGACCAATTACATTCACTTCTGTTTTAAACTCCTTCTCGACATCTGCCATAACACAGTTTAGCTTCTTCACCGCCACTTCGACACCAGAACCAATTTGCATCACCCCTTTGAAAACCACTCCAAAAGCACCCTTTCCTAATTCTTCCTTGAATCCATTTGTAGCTTCTCGTAGCTCTTCATAGCTAAAAGAGCGCAAATTCGAGTCCAAAACAATATCGGTACCAGGTCTTACAGGTTTCTTCCGGAATATGAAGAAAAACCCAAGACAGAGAGCAGAACTTAAGACAAAATTAACAAAGATAGAGGTACCTAATAATACTGATTCCACTCGTATCACAGATTTCCGTCTCTTCTCTTTATCATCTGGAATTGGCTTTGGAAGAGACTGCAGAGTGGCATTATCCTTTCGGACTTTTATGAAGGTCTGTGAATTAAGACTGACATCCACTCTCCCGTTTGAGAGAGGTAACTTCTTTTTCCAGCAGGTTTCAGACCTGAAAACAGCAACAGCGCACAAACAATCTTGATAGCAGGACTCGTTGCACTCGTCTGCGGTAAAAGAGTTTAGCTGCACATAATCTGAGGTTGGCCAATCAGTATTTGTCAGCACTTCGACATCATACAAATCTTTTCTGGGACTTCGTAGCTCATCTTCTTCACAGCCTTGTATAAAATCGGGTTTGCAGCCTCGGTATATATCCTGCGGATCAAGAAAAGAAAACCCTTTTGGGCATTCGCAGGTTGGCCTATTATCTGGTTTGAGCTTACAGACACTGTTATATCCGCAAACACCAACGCCCAGGACTTCACGAAGTGTTAGGCAAATATCATCCGGCTTATACCACAGAGGATTACTCCAGCTTGCATTTCCAGTGAAATTTTTCGGGTGAGAATATAAAGCGAAAATCCCATCAAAATCAAGAGTTGCCCTTATGTAGTTGTCCCTCACCGAAACTCCCTGTGTCCTTGTAAGAGTGAATCTTCCACCATTTTCTCTCAGAACAAACATGTCCCCTGAGCTGTTGAACACCAATTGTTTACCTTGACTACCTTCTACAGTCCCTGCGGTGGTGTTCGTGGCGAAGTAAGGGTTGTTGGCATAATCTGTTGGCAAGTTGACGGTGTTGAGCACGAGGTTTCCATCATCTTGCAAGCGCAGCTGGAACCGCCCTTTTGCGTAGTTTGTCTCCGATTGTCTACACGAAAGCTTCCCATTTTTCTCAATTGTCTGTCCAGGCAAAACGGTGTCTGTAGGATTGCTGAAGGTCTCCCACAAGCTCCCTGAGTTTTGGTCTTGAAGGACAAAGTTTCCGGTGTCATTCATGACCCCGTTCTCAACAATCCCGAAAGTTGTTTCGGATTTCCATATCTCTCCACCCTGAGGATTGTTAAGAACTAGTCCACTGTTGGCAGTCAAGTTCAGAACTGATCCCCTTGGTGCAACGATGGGGTTGTTACCGTCATATGCATACCAAACTACGGTTTCGTCTGGGATTTTCGCATACCATATCGAAAGCAAGAAAAGATCATTGTTTCCGAGGGGCGAAAATCCAAACGCGAAATCACCGGATGGAGAAAGCCATGATGAGGAGTTGCCTGTAGTTGCAGTTAGAGAACTCCCAACTACTACTCTTCCATTATTTTGGGAAAACACATAAATTGGTAGCAAAAACAATGAGGAGAACAAAAGCATCCGTACAGAAAAAGCCATTGCCATTGCAAAGCACCAATTCTTCAACCTAGCTTAATGAGCTATATTTCTTCAACCTAGCTTAATTAAATATATATCTTAATTAGGCTTGACTAATCTCCATGCCTGTCATTGTCTTAAGTTTTTTCCTGGAAGTAAATGCGTGTACCACATTTCTTTAAGTATATATTAGCCAACAACCACGCATGGCCTCCCCTCGCTAGCTTCACACACAACAATTTCTCCTAACCTGCACATATAATACACATTTAGTCCTCGTTCAAAATACAAGAATTCCACTTTTTGAGAGAATAATATAATTGAATAGTTCTATATTTAATGAAACTGATACCTACTCCGTAACTACTTTGCTAATAGGTGGTAAGAGAATGCAAGTTGGGGCAATATTGATGTGATTAGCAACGGCCCGCTGATTTGTCTTTCTCAAATCTTTTTTCATCATATTCTCGTCCCTCACTCATTTTACAATTCTACTTACTTAAGCGCTTATGAATGTTTCAAACTAGCAAATGACTTGTATCTTAAGTAGTTAAGAACATTTACCACTACACTCGAAGTTTTACGTTCGACTATACAATATTATATTAATATTATATATATGTATACGTATGTATGTGTGAATGTTTCAAACCAAAAATACTATAGTGTGTGTGTGTGTGTGTGTGTGTGTGTGTATATATATATATGAATGTTTCAAACCAAAAAACTATAGTAAATATGAGCATGACTCAATCATTTGCTGACCATTCAAGCCTACCAGAACAAAGGACAAGCAGCAAAATTCAAAGATTGGTAAGAAGACTTCAATTTCGGGTGGTTGAATTGAAAGCATTTACCTTTGCGTTCGAGATCAGAGTTTGAATCCCGTCTTCACTTTACCTTCCATCGAAGCCGGAAAATGTGAAAAGTAAATGCAAATTAGAGGACGGATAGAGGTGGTGTCAAAGCTGAAGTTCATGTTTTCAGTGGGGCAGGAGTAGGACATAACTGGGGAAAACTTGGAAAATAGACTTCCATGATCAAACAAAAACTACCAAGTCTTCAAGTGATAGACTCTTGAAAAATGCCAAACATCTCTGTTCATTTATGTATTCACCAAAAACTAAGTACTAACTAAAGTTTTTAAACTTGTATGATATACATCGTTAGGGTAAAACACCGGAGGCCGAGCTGAGATATCACCGGTTTCAGGCATGGTTCGACGAGCATTCGAAGCCCGTATAGATCAAGACAAGGCTGATATGCCATTTCATCTCATCAGGTCGGGCCAGCCATTTCGTACCAGGTTGGACATTGCCTACCACTTGACCCATATTCGATACTGCAGAGGAAGGTAAGAGATGAGGTAAAGGTAGAGCAAGCTCCAAGTCATGTGGAGGTCACTCAAGATTGAACACTCGTGCATAGAATCATGGTATGAAATTCAAGTCCAAATCAGAAAACCAAATTTTAACAAATCTCAGACAAACGATGACTCTACGAAATCGAAAAACATGAAACTCAGAAAAGCATTGTTTTAGTTTAACAGCCCAAACCTCCTCAAAAAACTAAGACGGAAACAACAACACTAGGAAACGGAAAAACATGCAACTCAGAAAACCATTGCTCTAGTCCAAATGAGGTTCCTCACTGCCTCAAGCTTTTTCTAAACACCATAGAATTCGCTCAGAAGCCTGAACCTTTTCCTTTGCGCATTCTTTGCCTCACCATTAACGTTCTTAATGAGCTCCTCTTCAAATCTGGGACGAGAAGGCATTAGGTTCAGGTTGCGCATAAGGCTGTGCATGCCCCTAGCTCTTGCCACACCTGAGGTGCGTACGCGTGCATGTCCCGCCTGAGTCATCTCATTGTGTGCGCAGTTCGATCTTCCCATATTGACATCCCTGCTGTCCATTCTCCTGCGAATCCTTCTGCTGGTAACTTCATCCGTGTCTACCTTCTCGTTCCTCAGTGCAGGTTCATCTGCTTTTCCATGTTAATAAATTAAGAATCCAATAAGAAACGGCATACGACGAAACAGAACCTAATAATAACAACAAACGCTAAGGCTAATTTTCTTGCAATTTCACATCTCGCGGCCTTTGAGAATCAGATCACAAGAAGCTAAAGTATTTACTTCTTAAATAAGTATCGAGTGGATGACACATAATAAAGCAAGAACAAAACTCTAGAAGAAGAATAGGCGGACCATCTATATGCATCATTATTATTAGCAAAGACACTAAGTAGTCTGGTAATATGCATATTTGATCCACAAAATCATTTCCATATATGAAAATGGTGAGATGGTATTATAATACGTGAACGTCATGAAGTACAAAGCAAGCCAACACCAAATATCTTCCCCCTCAAGACTAAGCAAAGTTATTAGAACAGAAACGATACGTTGGGAAAAGGCTTAAATATCAATAAAATGTGTTTTCTTGACAAAGTTCATCCATTGAATAAGATATCATATCTGACCTTTATTTCCATGCTTCTTTTACTATGGGAGCTAAGGAAATCTGTATCTAACCTGATTTGCAAATCACCATTGTAACATATATACGCTGGTTCGTGGCGGGTTGTGGAAGTTTCCCAACGACATGGCTTTCTTTTTGGCTGTTGCATTTTGAGAATATCCTAAAAAGGAATGCTAAAAATAGTACTGATGGCGGGTAGGCTATTCTTTGGAGGAGCTAACTGATGCTTTGAAGGGTTTCAGAGAAAGAAAGAAAAAGAAAAACAGTTTTCGATAATCTGAAGAATTTCTTTTCAATATTCCGAAGAATTATCATATTTCTTTATAAGGTCGTACCCAGTGCACAAGGCTCCCGCTTTACGCAGGGTCTGGGAGAGGTGAATGTCGGCTAGCCTTACCCCCATTTTATGAAGAGGCTGCTCCCAAGTCTCGAACCCAAGACCTACCGCTCATGGGCGAAGGCACTTGCCATCGCACCAAGTGCGACCTCTATCATATTTCTTTATAATGCTATTAAATGACGCAGACAAGTTCACCTAGTTTACAAGTCATTAATCTTCTCTGCATTGAGAATTTTGTACAAAGATGTTCCCAAAAGCATACTTTATATCAATAGTGCTTGATACAAAATTTATTAATTTCCTGATAACCATTATTTGAACTCTTTAAAGAAAGTGAAAAAGGCGTACCATCATCAGAAGATATGACGATTACATTCTGTTGGGCAGGTACAGCTGCATTTGAGATGTTTCCCCTCCTTTATGATCACCAAAAAGGAAATCCATTTAATAATGTGTACACAGTGATTCAAATGTTCTCACAATCACGATAAAACAACTAGTTTCCTTCAAAGTATCAGTTTGAATTTACTACTTATGCAATTTAAATTTTAGGTGCGTATTGAATGAGTACGCAGGAACCTTATTTTGATACTTTATGAAACACATTGAGTAGAGATGACCCCCTTTACTTTTATTAAATCAGATGGACACATGAAAGATGACGATACTGTGTCTCCTGTCAACTTCAAGCCTACAAACCATGGGGACGTTGCCCTGCTCAATTAATCCACATAATTACATAAAGAAAATAACTTACCTTTGAGCAGCACAGGAATCTGAGATCACCTTATCTTCAGATACACATCCAGCAGTGTTCTATAAAAAAGATGTGGAACAGAATTAGTGCATAGTAACAAAAAACAGATGAGACTACGGGTGTTACACCAGCCCGAACTTCAGAAAATATAGCGTTGCCTGGATCTAAAGATGTAGGCAAGGATACCTAGATCTGGGATTGTGGAGCAGAATTTGTTGCATGATAACAACAAACTGAGTGGATTTTGATTTAGAATTTTAGAGTTATACCTAGATCTGAGATTCCAAAGACCGATGAATTGTAGAACCAGTGAATAAAATTGGAGAGGCAGTAGGAGGTAGTAGAAAACAATTAACATAAAAAAGAACTTAAAATCGCAATGGTTTGCACATACTGAATCCTTCTTTACCTCTGATTTGATGTTAGGTTTATTCAATTAACAAAACTAAATTTAAATCGCAATGGATTTCGCATCCTGAATCCTCTCTTTACCTATGATTCGATCTTTGGTTTATTCAATTAACATAAAAATAACTCAAAATCACAACAGATTTGCACATCCTGAACCCCTCTTTACCTCTTTAATGGACTGATCATGCAGATATCTTTGGTAGGACAGAAAAATAGCACCATTGAAGGGCAATGATGAAACCTCTTGCTCATCTTGCTGTGCTGGGGGATCTTCTGATGAACCAACTGAGCTAGTTTGAGGAGGAGGTGGTTTGACGATCCGTCTGCCCCTGATTCTCATTTTCAAAATTATCCAAGAGTACCAAAATATGATCTCGTTGTATACACTCAATTCCTCAAAGATCGTTGTTTCAACTAATGAATCTGAAGGAAAAATCAATGTCTAGCAAGAGATGAGTAAAAGGGAAAGACCTAGAAACTCACATACAGACAGAAAGAAACAGAAAGATTAGACTTATTAGACTGCATTTTAAGCAAAAATTTCTCCATGACTTACACCTGGTGGATGGTCTGACGCCTGGCTCTCACCTTACTAGGTCGCATGGTGCCCCTCAACCCGTAAAGAGTAAAAGACTAAAAATTAAATGTGAGACTAGATGTCATTAAATTTTGATATTTCTAATTTCCATTGAGAACATAGAAGAAAATCGTAGCAGATATGGTCATAAATTTCATATGAAATGGCAATTCTACATATTAGGTAACCTAATAAGGATAGCATGTAACTTCCCTGTAAGAAAATCAGGCTGTTTCAATGAAAATGTCTATGCAGAAAACAAAGGACAAGTCATACAAGAGTTCAATGCAGCAAAACTAAACAATTTTGATGCCTAAATTGGCCATACAGGTAAACACAAGATTGCTTACACAAAGAAGACCTGTCGATTAGTAATGCTTTTGCTGGAAAAAATGTACATGGATATATAACTGACACGATGCTAATTTTCTGGGAAAAAAAATGTCCTTGAATATATTCAGGATATAAAAAATATAGAAGTTTTCATTTTTTATTTGTTTTTTGGTTATATGAATATCCCGATATACTCAAAAACATTGTTTTGATCTATGCCTACCATGTATCATAGGTCACAGGTATACAAATGAAACTGAAAAATGTGAGGCAGGACAATCTGTCAATGATAACAAAACGAAACTGAAGGAGATGCATTAAATTCCCACCAACAATATTTTGTTACTTTTATAATCAGGATGGCGAGATAATTGATAATAGCATATTGCATTGACACATTGGTAAATATGCACTACAAATACAAGTTTTCAGCTTTCACTTTGGTCTCTTCTGTTATAGACCATAAAACATAAATCCTAAAAGTTTTAAGGCATAGAAATATACTTGCAGACTATGGAGTCATTTATTACAAGAGAAACTCTACCAAAGTCTTATAATGATATAAGACATCGGAGTCCCTACGTTTTACATTAACTGGCTGGCTGGTTAATCCTTCACCCTCTTTGGCCTCCCCTCTTAGGCTTTGGCATTTCAGCATTCCTGTTTTATTAAATTTTTAGCCACAGATTTCTAACCCGCAGAGAGAAAGAGAGAGAGAAAGAGAGAGAAAAAGAGAAAGAGAGAGAGAGAGAGAGAGTACCTATTGTTTGAATCAGGTGATTCCTCTGTGCTCCTCTTGGGGTGACCCCTTCTTGTCTTCCTATTGTTTGAAGACGACGATTCCTCTGTATCGAGAGAGTGCCTAGTGTTTGAATGAGGTGATTCCTCTGTGCTCCTCTTGGAGCGACCCCTTCTTGGCTTCCTTTTGTTTGAAGAAAAGGACTCTTCTGTGTCCTTCTTGTAACGACCTCTTCTTGGGTACCTATTGTATGAATGAAATGATGCCTCTGTATCCCCCTTGGAGCGACCTCTTCTTGGGGCAATATCTACACACCTTCATAGCAAAAGTATTGTTGTTTATTATGTCCACGGGCAGAGGATATATGCATGCACACAACACACATAAATTGGATCCGAAACACATGTTCAAACACACACACATAGAGAACATAGGGGGAGGGAGGGATGCGAATATACCCTTGATTTGCCTCAACTGGATCTTGCATCCTCTTTGCCCTTCCTCTCTTTAGTTCTCGCCTTCCCCTGTGTGTTCATGGTCAGATTTATTAATTTTCTCCAAACCCACTAGAAAACCATACACATAGATGACCATGTTTTTGTAGATGCACAAACACATCGTGAGAGTATCATGAGCAAATATAATTAAATGGACGGAGATGAAGGAGCAAGTGAACATCTCATGGATATACATGGTCGCCTTTGCATTTCAAAATTTACTCTATGTCTCAGTATATTTGAAAATACAACAATGTCCTTAAGTGAACGCATTGCAGTAGATAAAACCATAGATGATATTATATATGAGCTCTTTCCAGACTCTCTTAAAGGATTGGAAGAACTTTATGTGGCAATTCTATACCTACATATGAGTCCATCAAAGAAAAGGTCAAGAACATCAGCTCTGTGAACCATCAGGGGAAAAACAGAACATCCATAGCAGTGAAAGTCATACCATTTTTCATGATAGAAAGCATTAATGGGAGTATTTTGTATTCATCCGGGGTACTTACTGACGAGGCTCATCGCTGCTAGAGCTAGCACCAGATCTGCGCCTCTTCCTTCCCCTTCTTGGCTTCTCAATTGGTTCACCTGCTGTCTCTTCTAGACCAAGTTCTTCTTTCTTGCTGTCCTCCTGGTTCTCATCAATGGCCAGATGAGGTACATACGACCCACAGGTAACAGTGCGGATAATGCTCTGAGTCCTCTGGTAATCTTCATCTTCATTGAAGAGTTCATGCCCACCCATTTTTTTTGTCTCCTCCTCAGTTTCCTCTCTCAGTTCCCCCTCCTCGAGTGATTCATCTTCCTTGTCAGCTGTTGCATCATCAGCCTTCACTTCTTTTGGCTCATCTTCCTTAACTTCTGCTAACTGATTTTCCGTTTCAACTTCTACAGGCACCCATCTTTCTTTTGCTTCCATTACCGCATCTTCCACTTTTACTTCTAGCAATCCATCTTCTACTTTCTCTCTTTCCATCTCTACTTCAGTCTCTGTGTAGTTATAAGGTCTTCTTTTCTTAAACGGAAGTTTGTTACCTGATTCAGAACATCAATCAATAATTCAATATATAAAGTTAGAACAACAAATTTTCCATGTCAACGAAACAAGAAAATCTTAGAGCCAAAAAGACATGTAAAGAAATGCAGCTTCGGTCTCAGAACCTTTTCTGTTAGTCCCTTGCACATGTCACCTCTAAGGGTTATAATCGATTTCGATTGATACCTATATAAACTATAAATGCAACAAGAACAATCGAGCTGAAATACATCACATGCCGACTGATGTAAGAAAATAGAAAACCTCATGTTTACCTAGTAATTACACACACAAGATGGCTTTAGCTATCATTACATTTCCCATATGCTAGCATCATATGACTCTATATATTAGATGTATAATCATGTACTCCACAGTGAACGCCTAGTACTGGGATTCCTTTCAATTCAACCCAATCATAAGAACTGATATGACAAATCTCTTAAATCAACAAGAAATTCACTGAAAAATTACCCTCAAGACTTGGTCTCCATGAGGAATCTAATTTAAGAGTAGCTTACCTAGGTGGGAAAAAGAAAAAGGACGAGCGATCCCAGCTGTAACTGGAGAAGTTACGCCTTCTCCACCCCTGCAGCAAAACCATAGTTATTTCAATTTTATAGATCACAAGTTGCACTTCTGCATAGAAATCAATGAGTAAATGGAAAATTTTACTTTCGCCATCAATTTATGACTATTTAAATTATAAATAAACAGATCTGGAATTTATGTTCCATCACAAGAGAATGTGAAAAGGGATGTGTAAAATAACTATGTATTCATCACAGATCTCAAAATTGCAGATTAGAAAAGAATCCATATTTCCCAATTAGAATGAATAAATGGCGAATATAAATTCAACAGGTTCAAGAGATGAGAAAGGACAAGAAATAGTTACCCCTGAGAACCAGCACATGCAGTAAATTGTTTCCCTTTATCTGCTTCTCCTTCACTCTGCCCTTCTGAGGCCTAAATGCAAAATAACATTTATATCATACCTTTTGTAAATGAAAGGATCTTAGTTGCTCTTAACTTCTCAAGTGTGATGAAGCTTGAACAAGAATACACTAATTAAACAATAACAAAATTGATCTTCAGCAAAATCAACAAATCGCAAATTCCTAAAGTGAAAATGAAAGGATGAGTAAAAGATTAATTACCAGATTTGTATTCATTTGCATGCAATGTTTCACATCTTTCCCCTTATCAAGACAGTTCAAAGGCCCAATTTCTGTACTGCTTGCTGCTTCCAACTCATCATGCAATTGATCCTTACTTGAAACTTGAGCAGGGAATTCTTTTTTTGTATAGCTGGACCATCCAATGCGCCGATTCTCTTCTTCAACTACAAAGCGATCATCTGAACCATGTTGTGAACGAAGATGAGCAGCCGCAGGTGTGGTGTCAGGTGGAGTCATCTGAGAGAAATTTGACCGGCTATTTTGAATTCTCATCTTTATCTAGGAAATTTCAAAGGAAAAGCAAGAAATTAGAGCTAAGACTGAAGTTTGCTGAGGAATTCTACAGGGCGAATACTACGAGGGTTAGGGTATATATTCCTCAGGAAGAGTTGGTGAAAATCAATGTAACCAGCGGATTTTCTTGTTCATTAGTAACGTGTACATTACTGAAACGCATTTACTACACGTGTAGAACTATCTTTATTTCCAGTTATGCTTCATATAGATGCCGTGTACAAGAGATGACCAGATTAGATAGTGTTTTTCATATAATCATAGTGAATGGTCAAACTGTAGTACTTAGAGTTCGCTTTTCATTGTCAAGAATTTGGGACCTGGAGTAAGATTTTCCAATTTCGTAAATAATTAACACACTGACAAGTACAGCAATAATCTGAAAAATGGTGACAGCAAAAACTCAGCAATAAACAAAGTATGCTAAAAGTGAACAAGTGCATTAGCAAAAAAGGTAGATAAAGCCACACGTTCCAGACTCATGTTAAAATGGAAGAATTTTGTTTGATATAAAACACAGTTTTGAGATACAATATGTGCTGAAAATTATGTAATTTCTGACATAAATGTATTCACTAAATCTTTAACCATAACAAGACTTTAATTAATGTTCTTTGAAAAACTGAGTTATTGATTAATTAAATAAAAGATTTAATTCTGAAAAATCTACAATGCGTTTGAAAAGAACACACCTTAGACTTAACAACAATTGTACCTCAATAGCAGACTACTAAAAGAAATACCATGTCAATTCAAAGAGCTAATGACGCGTCGAGACATTTTCCAGACCAAACGAAGCAAGTAAGGGTGCTCAAGTGACAGAACTAGCAGAACATTAGACATTGAGGATTTCGATGGTTAAAAAACCAGTTAAAATACTTACCATATTTGGACGTTAGTTGCACAATAACCTAAAACTCCAAACTCAACCTTCAACCCTGCATAAACATATAAAAATGGAAATGTACTGCAACTGCTGAGTTACTAATGCTAACCGCTGACAACCATTCAGTTTAACTCTACCACTAGTTTAAGGGATCCATGATCATACCTGTATGTATGTGCTGAATAATGTAAATTTCCTTACTTCTAATAAAATAAAACACCTACGAATGCAGCTAAATTAGGCAGATAGTAACAAGTGTGTAATAGTTTTCCATGTGCCACATGGATCCATTACTAGCACAAGTGACTCCAGTGGAATTTTCGTTTGGAACTTTTGAGTTAGTGGTTCAGATATAGGACCTGTATTGTGTAAAACGTGTGGCACATGGAAAACTATTACACACATGTTACTATCTGCCTAATTTAGCCGCATTCGTCGGTGTTTTATTTCATTAGAAGTAAGGAAATTTACATTATTCAGAACATACATACATGTATGATCATGGATCCCTTAAACCAATGGTAGAGTTAAACTGAATGGTTGTCAACGGTTAGCATTAGTAACTCAGCAGTTGCAGTACATTTCCATTTTTATATGTTTATGCAGGGTTGAAGGTTAAGTTTGGAGTTTCAGGTTATTGTGCAACTAACTTCCAAATATGGTAAGTATTTTAACCATTGAAATCCTCAATGTCTAATGTTATGCTAGTTCTGTCCCTTGAGCACCCTTACTTGCTTCGTTTGGTCTGGAAAATGTCTCGATGCATCATTTGCTCCTTGAATTGACATGGTATTTCCTTTAGTAGTCTACCATTGTAGTTCGACTATTGAGGTACAATTTCTGTTAAGTCTAAGGCGTGTTCTTTTCAAACGCATTGAAGATTTTTCAAAATTAAATCTTTTATTTAATTAATCAATAACTCAGTTTTTCAAAGAATATTAATTAAAGTCTTGTTATGGTTAAAGATTTAGTGAATACATTTATGTCAGAAATTACGTAATTTTAAGCAAGATATACAAATCCAGCAATTTTCAAATCAATTGTTTCAACAAACAAATGAATGGAAGAGTATAACACTTACATCGTTTAATCATCTTTGGCATACATTTGTAACCTCATTCAGTTTCCCCATTGTCTGACGATACTGAAGCAGCATCCTTCCATACAAGATCACCATAACCAAATTGGCTTGCAAAACAAGAAATCAACTGGTCCAGAACTACATCTTCCGTAGGCAGCACCAAGCCCATCTCCCTTCTCAATGATGTAATGTCTTTATTTGCAATTCCACAAGGCACAATATGCTTAAAGTAGCTCAAATATGGATCAATGTTGAATGCCAACCCATCAGAGGTCACTCCATACGAAATCTGTACACCAATGGCTCCGATTTTTCTCTCTCCAACCCAAACCCCCGTTTCACATTTATTTCCAGGGCAAGCTTTCACGCCATACAGAGACGCCAAGCCAATCATAGTCGACTCAAGTTTCTCCACATATTTACGAGCACCAAGCCCCATATCATGAAGAGCAATAATGGGATACAGGATGGCTTGATGTGGACCATGAAATGTAATGTCTCCTCCTCTTTGTGTGTAGTACAGTTCAGCTCCTATTCTTTTGAGTTCAGTCTCCGGAATCAACAGATTGTGATCGGTTCGTCGTTTGCCAAGGGTATACGTAGGTGGATGTTGCAGGGTCACAAGGGTATCTGGAATGTTATGACTTTTTCTATCAGCTACCAGCTTTTCCTGCAGCTTAAGTGCTTCCAGATAGCTGATAGTGCCCATTTTCAAGACCTCAAGATTTCGTGAAACCCTCATTTCCTGCAAACCACTGTATAACCAATTATGCATCTTAGTTTTATCATCGCACGGAATTAACTCAACATAACTTGTTCCAACTTCATATCACATGATGTATATAGACTCTAAAGAAATGATTGGCATGTTACAAATTCATAGATCAGAATAAACCAAGAGAAGGGTGAAGTCACTCGGGACAAAGAGCAATCACTCCAAGTCACGAACTTTACAGTTAATGCATGATATAAGTCGACAAGAACTCAACTTCCAGGTATAAGCTGATAAGGCATGATATAAGTTTTCCAAAGAAAAGTGAAAAGACAAGAACTTCAGAGTTTACTGAAGAGATGATATACGAATTTGAGCAAACTTGTTCTCTACTTTTCTATAAATGGGGGAATAAGTGTTGGCACATTGTAAGATACTGGAGAAATAAATTTAAATCACTCGAAGTTTGGCGCTATAAACGGAAATTCGTGATGGTTTTCGATGCATTTCCCAGAATATTAATACAGTCCGTTCTCCGCACATAGAATTCCTGTTTAAACATACACAGACAGACTAAAGCTTGACAATTGGGGTGCCATGGCAGCTCAATTTGGATAGAGCTACAACCAAAATGCAAACTGGATTAAACCCAATACGCTTCAAAGGCCATTGTGTAAGCGGCATTTCATCAAACAGTTGATGGGCATTAAATGTTAAGCTTGAGCTCACAGATTCAATGTAGCAAAAGATTCAAAATTTACACTACCAAATACCAATGATACAAAGTTCAAAGAAGCATTTCATCTAACAGTTAATGGGCATCGAATGTTAAGCGTTGATTCATTGATTCAAGCAATAAAAAGAACAAAATTAAGAGTCTTACGAAAGCTGAACCAGTCACTGCAGAGAAAAGAGAGAGGGTGGTTCAGAGGGACCCGGACTTTGCTGGCTGTGACAGCACTTCGCGCAATCTAATCTGCTAAAGTTGAACGCAGCGTTTTACTTGTGCGTATTGGCATGTTTATCGTCTGTAATTGCTATTAAAATGACTAAAACTGTTTTTATCAGAAAATGCTTTTAGGATCTAAAAGCACTTAAATACTCCCTCTTTCATGAAGCATTTCAAGTAATTTTTCAGGATTCACTTGTGTTTTAACTATAAAACGGTTCTAAAAACATTTTCACAAAATGTGCTTTTGATCATTTTAAAAGCACTTCCCAACAAGCAATCATACATGTTTTTTTCTTAAGGGATAACCGGTTTTGATATGAAACTCACTTATTTTCTTTACTCCTGGTGTGTTAATAAACGCATGCTTGGTCAAAAATCAGTATGAGCAAGAATACGCATTCTTAGAAAGTATCCATGCTCGGGAGATTAGAATACAAAAGTACAGATAAAATAACTGTTCTTAACTCTTAACCGCTTGAGCTACAAGCACCAGCCGCTTCGCAATAGTCTCAAATCTCGATCGAGGAAGTTTATTCCGCTTTTAAGTTTATGGTTGATTTAGTAACTGCCGATCATGAAATTTGAACTCAGACACCAATACAAATTGTAGCTTCAATAGTTCTTTCCTATTGAAAAACTCATAGCCAATCTTTCAGGAACATGTTCCCTTTGAGCTGGTTTTTCTTGCATTTCAATAAGCTGTATCAATTGTATAGAAACATGAATCGTACAACATCGTCACTTTATTTTATCGTCCGATGTAAACGACGGAGAACAAAAATCCGAATCTGACTATTATATACGATAACTTACTATGACATGACGAACGATAAAACTGTCGAGGAAAAACAAAACAAAAATCTCTTTGTGCCATCTATATAACATGGTAATCAGATAACCATACTCATGAAGAGCAGGACAGCATGCAAACTCCAGGTCTATAAGCCCACGCAGGGGGCAAGCGAGCGTATTTCTCCATTCCCGGTTGCTCATCATATGGTCGTTCCATTACTTTAAGCACCCTCCGAACCTCCTCAAAATCACCTTGTTCAGCTGCATCGATGGCACTCTGGCACAAGTAGTTTCTAAGAACATATTTAGGGTTCACCGCATTCATTGATGCCTTCCTCTCCTCATCTGAGATGCCGCTAGAGGCCAGCTGTGCAAGCAACAACCATAATGTGTGAGAAAATCATATGATATATGTTGCTTTTGATGAGACTAGGCACTGGACGAGTTAAATACATCTTCTGAGCAAAACAATTTTTATAATGAATACAATGTTGGTAGCAAACCAATATACTTTTCCGAGATAGAAATCATAAGAAAACCAGAGTTCAGCGTACCTCCTCTATGTAGATTTTCACCCAGCTGATCCATGCCTCCTTTCGCTCCTGCCCAATATCTAATAGAACAGCTTTTAGTGGGTTCAACAACTCCTCTTCGGGAATGTTAGGATCAGCTTTGATATTGGATAGCAACCGAAAAAAGTTTGTGTAATCCACTTTGTCGATAGCCATGTTATTAAGAAGTTTACTGATCAGCTGTTTAATGTACTTGGGGAGACCAAGTTTTTTGGTCATTATAGCTTGATAGTCATCCATGAATTTGGTTCCATATCTGTAAATGATCCCCCGAAAAATAAAAAATTTAGGTAACTCCTACTTCAACATACATTTAATTAGGATAAAGGTGTAGGAATGACAATTACCTTTCCATTGCATAATTCGCCTCCTTATCATCTATCAACTTGGCAGCTACAAGAGTTCTAGTGAATTGTGCAATATTCCACAAGCCAATATCAGGCTGATTTGCAAAACAATATCTCCTCCCAGGAAGATCCGTGGTATTTGGTGTGTAACTTGGATCAAATGCATCCAGAAATCCAAAAGGACCATAATCAATGGTAAGACCCAAAATGCTCATATTGTCAGTGTTCAACACACCGTGAGTAAAACCAACCCCCTGCCATCTGGCAACCAAGGAAGCAGTACGCTCAGCAACCTCCACCACCCAAGCTGTTAAAAAAACCATGATCGGAGAAAGTTCAGAAAAAAAGCTCATTAGGTATGCCCGAGTGTAAAACTTCTATCAGAAACTATTTTCGGAGTGGCAGCAAGGGTAGATGAGAGAAAAGACCAAGGTTCAGTATAAAAATCTCAATAGTAGTAACCACATTGGCAGAAATCTTGCACTAACAAATCTATCACTAAAAACTATATAAGCCAGATAGAAACTGGCAATGCATCAAATCATCACATTCTGTGATCCACAATGACACCAGCACCTTTACTCTAAAGGAAAATTAGAAAAACAATTACCTGCATACTTGTTAGATGTCAGATCAAGAACTTCTTCATTGCCTGTGTTGAAAGATAAACTCTCGCTTCTACTCATGTTCTCTATATGAGGAAAGTGATGCCTAATGGCATAGTCTGCAAGAGTACGAACAATTTCAAGGTCCTCTTTTTCTCTAGCGGCGTGTATTTGGTACGACCCAAAACGCAGAAATGATGGAGAAACCCTGCAAACAATTGCACCGGGCTCCTCTTTTGGATTGCCACTGCAAATGACGACATGAGGAATTTCTTTTCATAAGAGAACATGAGAAACATATATTCCTAAAATTTATTCCTTTTCAAGCAAGAGAGTGATAGTTTAACATAAGATCAAACCAACAAGGCTAATATATCTCAAAAAACAAAATGGTGTGTATGGTTCTCACAGTAAAACATGATTGGGTAGAAAACTACTCAATTGCATAGAAATCTAATTAACATACTCATAGAACATGTCACGCGTGACAAATTTTCCTGTGGTCACAAGACAGAGAGCTCGAGTTGTTGGAATTCCAAGATTATGAATTGCTTCACTGCAGAGGAATTCCCGGATGCTACTGCGAAGCACAGCAAGGCCATCTGCAAACCGACTGTAAGGAGTCTTCCCAGCACCTTTAAGCTGAAGTTCCCATCTCTCAGACTTAGAATTAAGAACTTCCCCAAGAGTAATAGCCCGCCCATCTCCCAACTGCCCAGCCCACATGCCGAATTGATGTCCACCATAGCATTGAGCATAAGGCAACCTGCATAAATAAAGCATCCATCCAGGCTGCATGAAAAAAAGACAACAAAGCCCAAATTTGAATCTCCTTACATAATATTCAGAGAAGCACTTACGATCCCACTAAAGGAGACGCCCCAGAGAATAAAAGAGGGAAGTCTGGCCTTTCAAATCTGTAACTCCAAACGAGGTGGCAAATTAGTCCCATGAAACATGGCATACCACACGTGCAAAACATATGTACTCGTGCATCATTCATCAAAGTGAAGTACTATGGTATATCAGTCAATGGTTCAAGGCACAGCAGTAAACCAAAGCAATCATCTGATATACAAGATGAAAAACACATGTGCATAGGAAACAATAATCTCAGGAAAATATCAGCACTCGAAGAAAAGGAAATTTCTATCAATAACAGGAATCTTGACAAACCATGTGAAAATGTGGTGACTCCATATGTATAAATATCTGGAGACCAATTTACCATATTTCCACATATGAGTTATAATAGTAGGTCATGTTATTTACACAATGATCTAATTTCCTAAAGTGCTAATCACAAGGTTCTTGTGCACAGGTGAAAACAGGTCCACATTCGAACATCAAAGGACCATCAAAACCATTATCCATAATACATGCTGTCAAACACAATCTTTCCCTCTTTCTTATTCTACTAAACTCACTCTTAAGATGAAGTTTATTTTCTCATCCATGTTCTAGAAAAGCATTAACACTTCCCAGGAGCACAAGAAACAAATACTCACTCTTTAGGATCCAAATCAAGAAACTCGGCGACGGATTCTGACCATGCAACAAGCTGAGGATTTTCGACTTCAGCTGACGGGGACACTTTTGTATAACAAGCATGCAACACCTGATAATCAAAACGCAGAATGCATAACATCAAATTGCAACATAACACCCCCTCAGCTAGAAAAAAGTTCAAAGTATAGCTCAGAGCAAGAGATCTATCACAATCAAGCCTATCAATAGCACAGTTCCATAGCCAAATTATGGCGATAAGGATCTATCTGTCTTTCACGATTCTAATCACAACATAACACCCCCCCTCAGCTAGTTATCATCAAACTGGAGCTCAAAGCAAGAAATCAAATCACAATCAAACTATCAATGGCACAGTTCCATAGCCAAATCAAGCTAACCCAACTAACAACACTCAAACTGTAAGCCACTCAGCAATTTCTTGAATGAGCAAGTACAAATTTCTAGATTGAGTAAGTACAAATTTCTAAGCAGTTATGTATAAATTTAACAACTTTTTCCAATTTGGGGACGAAACAATAGCGCAAGTGAAAGCCTTTAACGAGTACACAAACATACACGCCACATATGTTTCATTTTCTTTTGGTTTTTCTCCACTTTCTCAGCAACCAAACAGAACCCAATTCACAATCAAAAATCGTAAATCACTTGGCCACTTCTCGATTGAGTAACTACAATTTTCAAAGAATTTATGATTAAATTTAACAACTTTTCCGAGTTGGCACAAATAAAAAATGCAAGTGGAAGCCTTGAGCTAGTAGCAAACACACACCCCACATGTACGATACACTTTCCTTTTTCCTTCACTTTCTCAGCAACCAAACAGAAAATAACCCAATTCCTAATACACAGAAAAAATCAAAGCTAACCTCTCGTGGAATCGTATCAGTCCGGGGATCGCCAGGTAGCTCTCTGGTAAAAGAGTTGTCCCAATTTAGATCTTCGAGCTTCAACCTAACCCTCTGAGTGTTACTTACACCATTGCTCTCGCTCTTGCGAATCTTCTCATCGCCGGCCAAGCTCTGATTCTGCAAATCGTGCGTCACGGAGTCGACCGACGCGGCGGTGGCCTCCGGCGGGGGTGAGTCCATGGGAGCTTGCTGTTGGCTGCGGCCGGAGCTGAGGCTGCATGCGAGGAGGGGCAGCCTGGGAATTCCAAAGTTGTTGGAGGGGTAAAATGGGAATTTGGAAGGGCGACGGCGGAAGTTGAGGGCGGTAGATAGAGAGAGGCGTGGGAGGGAAAGTGAGGAGAGTGTGGAGGAGGCTTTAGAGGAGAAATGCGAAAGGATTTGCATTTTCTTCTGTCGGGCTTTTTCGTCTATCTAAATAAAATATGAGTAAAATTGATATAACCATTGTTCTAAAAATTTTCGACTAGCGCCACATAGGTCTCGTTAAGTGATTGGCATCATTCGATTAATTTACGTGAACTTTAATGAAAAGTTCTTATTACTGTTCATTTTAACGAAAAATCATATTTTTATACTAAAAAGTCAATCATGGTACTATTCACTTTATCCTTTATTTTGTCCTTATCGTTTAAACTCAAAGTTTTCAAGTCATTTTCATTAGTTTTCCTTTAATTAATAGGCGTTTAAAAATTAAAAAAAAAACTTTTAGATCTGCCTAGACATCCGTCTAAACTCTCTTAGGTCACGACTCTTACTTTAACAGAACATAGATAATTTTCATTTTGCATTTTATTTTTACAATAAATTGTAATGACTTGTTGAATATTTAGATGAACACTCATTACATGTTTGTTTCACATGTTTTCAATATGCTCTATACTTTATAATATTTATGTCATTTATTTTACAATTTATGTGTCGAATACAATTATATATTTTTTATAATATAAATAGATATTTATTTGTATATTATATAATAAATTTAATTCAAATTAAAAAATATATATAATAACCATTGTTGATGCACAAAACCGGAGGGGTCTTGGAACAACGTAAATCCAACCTTGAATCTGCAAGAAAGTAAAGAACACAAGATGTATCGTGGTTCATCCCAATGTTTGGGCTACGTTCACACTGATGTTGATATTGTTTCACTCTGAATGGCGAATATACAAGAAGGCTAGATGTCGTGTGCTCTCTTCCCATGGCCTAAGATTTGGCCCTCCTTAATGAGGAGGGTGATGAGTCCTTTTATAGAATAAAGGCTTCTCACTTATTACATATTTGCCCCTTCATTTATTATATAATTACTTTTGAGTCTTCCGAGTATTTATACGAGATCTAAATACGGAGGCCCTATGTATGGTACAAACAACCATCTTGGCTGCCTCATCTAAACTCTTATTCTTGTTTACCGCCTGACTAACGCTTAATGTTTTTTAGAACCTTGAATATAACTACAATTTTGTTAGCCAATTTTATAAATAATCCACTTTATTTGTTACGATTGAAATAGGTCCGATGAGCCCCACATCTTTATTTCTATACCAAATTTATCACACAAGTATTTAATCTCTTGATTTCAGGATTATTTTTCTTTTTCTTTTCTGAAACATTTAAAGAATAAAATAATCCAAGTGTAAAAATTTAAAGGAAAACTTTGCTTAATTAAAAACCATGTTATAAGTTTTAGTTTTAATAAAAAAACCATGTTATAAGTTTTGTTTAATAAAAAACCATGTTTTTGGTTTTAGTCTTTTTCTTTTCTTTCTTTGGGTTTTGCAAATTTTTCAATTGATGTGGTTGCAAACCTTCTTCTTTTTCTTTGAAACAAAAATATAGATCCTCATGCTATTTAATTTATATTTTGTATTATTTCGTTGAAATGTAATCGTCGTTATTATTCATTTCGAGGTACTGTTTTTCAATTTTTCTTCGTCAGTGAAGTTCATCATTTGTTTCTCCAGAAAAAATATTTGAGATATGCATGTTATTCAAAAAGAACGACGGGCACTGTTTCTGGAATGTAAAAATAAATTGTTTCTGGATTTTAAGCAATATTGTTTCTGGAATCTAAGTCACTGTTTCTGGAATGTAAAAATAAACTATTTCTGGATTTTAAGTAACACTGTTTCTGGAATCTAAGTCACTGTTTCTGAAATTTAAGTCACTGTTTCTAGATTTTGGTTCTTTTCTTTTCAGATACAGTGTTTGTTTGTGCACGGCTCAAAGGGCTTGGTGTGGTTGCTGCTCGCCGAATCTAAACGGAAGGGAAGGCCGAATTTCGGCCAAAAAGTTGATTAGGGCTATTCATCTTCTAATTCTTTTTCTTTTTCATATTTTCCTTCTTGATTTCTGATTATTTATTGTCTCAATTGATTAAGGTTTCTTGCATATAGGAATAGTAGAGAAATGTTAAGTAAATTCTCTAAAAGTGAGACTCTTCATGTACTCTCTGTCATTTCATAGTTTAACGTCAATTATAGTGACCACATTATAAAACACTATGCAAAAAAAAAAAAGATGACAGAGAGTCTATAGTGAGTTTCACTTTTGAGAAATTCTCGTAAGCATTTCCCCGCATAGTAATCTGATTAGTGTATTGTTGCCGTGGAAATTTGCATATGCATTTTCATGTCGTTTTTCTTGTTGGCAAACTCATGCTATTACCATCATGAGTTTTACGGGAGTGTTGATAAATTTAACCTAGTTCATTATTATGCAAGGAAATATTCTGAGTAAGCTTGTAAGATTAGGATTTGGAAACGTTGCCTATAAAAATAAGAGTTTGCTTCAGATTTCTATATTTGTATGAGTGATTTTTTTTTTCTTTTTGGTCAATGCTTGATTGTGACTTTTGAAGTCTGCTGTTTTTTTTTTTTTTTTTGTCAAAGGGTAAATTTCATTACCACAACCATATGTACAACAAAGGCTCAAAACAAGTTAAGCACAAACAAAAATGGGCCACAACACACACAAAAAACAAAGCTCCAAGACCACCCTTGGAGCCCAGCACACACAAACCAAGCAAATAGAAAAACCTTAGAAAACTAGTCTTCTTGCCATTGCCAGAGAACCACTCAACAATCTTCACGAACCACCTCCCAACACAATCACCTAAGATCACACCATCAAGAACCCCAGAATTGATGAAGCAAGAGGCCGCAACATCCTCAAAGAACCAGCAGGAACCACCGCCATGAGAACAAGGAAGCACACAGGGAGAATGCACGAGCAACATCATCGATAAGGGTGAACAACAAGCAGGACCAATAATGGTCAACAATGGTGGTAGTGCAAGTACCCGAGCTAAAACTCTACACACCACACACCTTGCCAAAGATGCAGAACAACTCACAGTAAACGAAGGCGATAACCAACCGAAATTGAGGATAAAGGTGGCGGAACCAAAAGATGCAGATGATGGAGGGGGATGTGTAAAAGAAGGAGTTGTCTGTGGCCCGCAATTTCTTATATTTATATGAGTGTTCATATCGTTATTCCAGCTCCAATACCAGCACTTGTGAGCAGTGGAAGACTGCAATGCTAAGTTCTTCAACTATGGAAAACTGGTCATATGAACCCATTTTTCAATTTCTTGCAATTGGAAATTGTCAAAATATTAAGATTATAGAAAATAGGAGATAAGCCAAAACAAAAATACTAAAACTTGAACATTAACATTTAACACTATCGTCGTTAAATAATTGATTTTTTTTTTTGTAATTGTTATTAGCATTTCAAAAATCTCATTTGGCACTCCAAACTTCTTATAATTAGAAAGACAAATACACTTATGAGGAGTGTAGAATGAGATTTTTTGGAGTGCTAATAATAGTTCTTTTTTTTTATATATATATAAACAATATTAAGTGAGAAAACTCCTACGTAGGACCTAGATAAGGCACGTTCGTAACCATTTGAGCTACAAGCTCAGACTGCTTAGTTAATTTATACATTAAGCGCTCGTTTGGATGTACTTTTAAAATGATTGAAAGCACTTTTAGAGAAAATATTTTTTGGTTCCAAAAGCACTTGAAGTGATTTTTGGAAGAAGCACCAGTTATGTGCTTCTTCCAGGAAGCACTTTAAGTATTTTTTCAGAATTTACTTGCATTTTTATTAAAAATTTGTTCCAAAAACATTTTCACTAAAAGTGTTTTTAGTAATTTTAAAAACATATCCAAATGAGCTATAAATTATTCTTATGCAAAAGAAGAATTATTAAAGGGTGGTATCCACATACCCATTTTTACCTATCACACATCTTTCTTAATTTTCGACTATCATATCAAATGAATTGAAGAAGATCAATAGATACAAATCAACAATAGTGTGTGAGAAATAAAAAGAGATATATGAATAACACTACTCTTATTAAAATTAAAACTTAACACTTTACGGGCGCGTTTGTTTGGCCGGCTTAAGTTTCACTAGACTGGACTACTTAGCTAGAATCAGTAGTTCCCTAAACCCTTAATTAATATAATATTTTGGTAGATGTCATCTCATCAGCCTTCTAGGCAAAGTGAGGTGTTAGCAGGTTACTACATTCGGCACATTGAAAGCCGAATCTGATATTGAACTTCGCAAAACTAGCAGCCTTGCCTTCAGGCTCTAGAACCCAAGGGTCGAGACGTGTTCCTTCCTCGGCTGCAATCGCAAGATCAAGAAGTCAGCAGCGCGCTCAACGCAACATCAACATATTTTACTTCTTGGCCGAGCTCGATTGACAAGTTGACACACCCCGCACACAACCGAATGACGTAGTTAGCTTATTAATTACTAGGCCTACGCGCCAAGTAGGCTTGATAGTTTTTAGGGTCAACAATTATGTAAGGATATTTTATATGTTTTTTGGCCAAAATAGCTCTTTATATTGGTATAACTATTTACTTTGGTTGTTGAAATTTAAAATCGATAGAATTACTTCATGAGTTTTCCACCGTCAATCATTTTAGTCATTATGCGAAAAATCTTCATTAAATAAAGATAAAATGACAAAAATACTCTTAATATTTTGTCACGTCATTATGGCCTGTTGTTTATTAAATAAAGGATATTTTTGTCATTTTAGTTCATTTTTTCACGAAATAATTAAAATGATTGACCGTGGACAAAGTTAAAGACCAATTCTATCAATTTCAAATATCAGTGACCAAAGTTAAGAGTTATGCCAACTTCAATGACCAGTTTGGCTGAAATGCCAATCTCTAGAATTTCTGTTTTGTAGATCAGGTTTCTGGGATTTCTAGTTTTTGTTCAAGGTTTGTTGGGATTTCTGATTTTTGTTCAATGTTTGTTGGGATTTTTGGGTTTTCTTCAATTTTTTTATTTTTGTTTTTTGGGATTTCTGATATCTGGTTTTTGGAGCGTCGTCGACCGTCACAGGTCGCCGAGCCACAGAGGTAGCTGGAGCTCTGTACCGTTTCCAGAGGTTCATTGGTTATTGCGACTCAGTGCTTGGTGTGCAGGAGGGGGACATTGACATCAAATAGATTCAGGCGCTGAGGTGGGTGGGAATAGCCCGATGGCTCGGACCGTCGGTGTTGGGCCCACAAGATCGCCTAACTGATGGGCGTGGGCTAGAGATGCTTTTGTCGATTTGGGGGATTGAATGCCCCAATTGGAAGGGATGGAACTGCTCTAAACGATCAACCACCGTTAATTTATACATTGAATAATTTTTGTTATACAATAGAAAAATTATTAAAATTAAATATAAACTGACCATTTGACAAGTCTGCGTCAACGAAGTCTTTGTTTACAAATTTTGACTGGTTGAAGAGATTTTTCGGTGTTCTCGTCACACGAAGTGATACACCACGTTTTCTTATATAAATGATGAGTTATGTATGTTAAAATGTTAATAACTTAAAAATTAAAATTTTTCACCACTTACATAAAAACACGTGATGTACCATCCATGTTTCTGTCACAACTAAAAAATTTTCCAACTGGTACTTATAAAAGTCTGAGAGAGGAGCAGAGACATGGTGAACAAAAATTATAGAATGGCAAGGGTAGTGGGAAGGAAAGATGAGAAAATTCTGACAAGGCTGGCAGATGAATTCGAACAACTGGCCGCTCAGCTGAATTCTCCGGTACCAACCATGGAAATTGACAAGTTCACTCAATCCTGTCGTCTCGTTTCTCCTCTCATTCGACACTTGGGCGTCGCTATGAAGTTCGCCGACATCGAGTACTCTGCTAAGGTATTATTCATCTCTTAAACTTGATGAGAGTTTGATGCTTTTTGGCGATGGGTAGATTTGGCTTGATACCTTGTCATTTTCTTCTACATTAATCTGAATCAAGTTTCTAAAGTTTCATACAGAACTTGGGTGTTCTTTAGGGTTTTGGTGGATTGTGATTGATGAGGGGTTTGATTTCTTAAGTGTTTTTAAAACATCTGAAATCGTTTTTTATGAAAATATTTTTTAGAATCAATCCTTAAATTCGGAAAAATCACTTCAAGTGCTTCTTAGAAGAGTGATCATTCCAGAAAGCATTTCAAGTGCTTCTAAAACTCAAAAATACTTTCTCTAAAAATAGTTTTAGTCATTTTAAAAGCAATTTCAAACAAGCTCTTAAGTTATAAAACGCTCATTTTAAGACATTTTACATATTTCAAAGATGATTTTATTCATATTTTTCTTTTGATTTTGTTCAATACTTCCCTTTGATGTGAGTGTTTCTTTGGGTTTTGTGGTTATATTTTGATTAATGTGGATGTGGTTACCAGGTTAGTGGGGTGTTAAAGGCAGGAAAGTCAGTTAATACCCTAGAAGATTTGCTTGACCGTGACATACAGAAGAATACTATTAAGCACTTTAGTAGTAGCTCGAGAATGCTCATCAGAGTGAAGCGTTCGCTTGAGCTGCTTAAGATAATATTCGAGAAAATTATGGCCTCAAGGTTTTACTTATCTCAACCCTAGCCTCGATCTTCTCTTAGTTCGTTGCTTCATTGACATGTCTTATAAGATCATTTTCGTTTGCAAATACAGTTTCATCCGTAGTTGTGCTGCTACGTCCACTCATATGTTATATTTTCTCATATCCACTTGATTTATATTTCCGTTCACATGTTCTTTTTCTTTTTTCACTTGGACAGCGAAAATACTCTCATGGATCCGGTTAACACAGCATATAAACAAGTTTTTTACCCCTACTACGGATGGGCTAGTAGAAAGACTGTTGCGGGTGCACTGCAAAACCTTCCTTCAAAGTCACTGTTCTTCAAAAGGCTAAAAGTAGATGGTAAGACTATTCTAGTATGTAACTCATCATTGTCGTCATACTATCTGCTCCCAAACCAGGTTTCGATAGCTACCGTGGCCAGTTGCAGGTTCTTTCTTTCATATCCAATATAGAGAACAATTGGAAAAAAAAAATATAGAGAAGAAGAAGAAGAAAAAAATTCTTAGGTTGAGATATTGAGCATAATTAACATGAACTTACTATGAATGCTATATATGTAAATTCTAATATCAGTGACAATGAATTATGCCGAGAATATTTGGGAGGCTAGATGACTTGGTTTACAAGACATTAGACTCTCAAGGATTCTCTGTGCCCTAATGGAGTAAATATATTGGAGCCTTAACCCTATACAATCTATGAGGACCCTTATTACGTAAACACAAGATATAGAATTATTATGGGACTCTAATTGATTTAATAGAGTTTGGGCTGAAATCTTTTTCGTTAATGGGCTGGATTTGATGAAAGCCCTAGCTATAAAACAAGGTAGCAGTCCCTGCTTCCATACCAGTCGAATCTCACAAAACTACAAACCTATTTCGTTAATAGAGTCCATAGGAAGTAGAAGACTACTTCTGTTTGCACCGAGAATGGCCATGCCTGCATGTAAGTGCTTCTGCTTCGCACTGCATGTAAGTGCTTCTGCTTTGCACTGCATGCATGTCTTGGTATACTTGTTGCTTATTTGCTATAACTGTAACCCTAGTTCTATATTGATCCATGGCTATTTTAGGGTTGGACTTGATTGGTAACACAATTTGTTTGGTATTCTATTTTGTCAGAGGCATCGGCTTTTGTTCAGATGCAAATGACAGTTACTGCATTGGATCCTCTGATACACTACATTGACAACTTATTCCGTTCAAGGGAGTCAGTTCAAGAGTTACTATGCTTGCTTTGATTGATTTCATTCTTTCGCACTTTATGCATTTTTACAAGTATGCTTTGATTTCCGTATTTCATGTGTATTGTATGATTGAATATTAGTGTCACATCCTGGCCCGGGCTCCCACCACATTCCGGGCTTGACTACACCGTAGTACGATATTGTCCGTTTTGGGCTCCGACCACGCTCTCACGGTTTTGTTTCTGGGAACTCACGTGAGCAGAACTTCCCAATGGGTCACCCAACTTGAGAATGCTTGGGCCCAATTCTCGCTTAACTTCGGATTTCCGATGGAACGCGAAGCCAGTGAGCTCCCAAAATGCCTCGTGCTAGGTAGATATGAGAATATACGTATAAGACTTACATGATCCACCCGCCTAGGCGATGTGGGATGTTACATTAGTGTGATGAATCTTATAAGGAATCAGATTGTTATTTGATTTTGTTGTAATTATGATATTTTTCTTATCTTCATTGCCCCTGCCATTCCATTCCATTCTATTCCATACTTCGTGTACTGTTGGTCAACTTTTTTGAACTAGAAGGTCTGGCCACAGTTCGAAGCGTGGTAACAAGTCACCTTTTCATATTGGCCACGGGTTCTTTACCTTTTTGTCACGCTTTGGTATAACTATCCCAACAACATCCACCGTGGGTATTTTCCCTTTTCTTGTAGTGCACTTACACATCACATCTTAGGTATATGGGCTAGATTATTTGTTTTAAGTATAGGCTAAGTTGGATTAATAATTTTTGTGGTTATAGAGTATTTAGAAGATAACCCTGTATAAAATAATTAGAAATTAAGCTCTTATGGATAAGTCCGTAAGAATTCGAACCCAAAATTAAAATTTTCATTAATAGCTCGCATTTGAGTTTCACGTGTGAAGCTAAAATTGTTACTTCATTTTCCCTTTCAATTTTGGGTTGAGTTAGGGTTATGACTGGTTGTTTAAGGGTTGACGTTTGATAAAAGAAAAAAAAAAGGATAAGGGTTGGCTGTGTGCGGAAAGCAGGGAAGGTTCATGTCCCTGGTCCCATATGGTCGGGTTTTGCAGCAAAAAGGAAAGAAAATAACAAATCCAACGTTGAAGGATGGGATTATAGATATTAGCCCACCCTCATTTCAAATTCTTTCCTCTGCCCTTATATAATGACAAATGCTACGTCAATTCACGGCATGTTTTCATGGACTTTTGTGTCCAACTTGATAATTGGAAAAAGTTGTGGCTTCCTTTCATATCAAAGCACACCCGGAACGACCAATCAAAACAAGGACGACGGCAAAACAGGGGGAAGCCCTCAAGTTCAACAGCCCCCAAGCGGGTTGGCAAGTTTTGCATGCACCCCTCGGGAAACTACGTGGCGTCTTGATCCAATATAGACTGATATGTGTAAATATCTCTTTATATAGTACTGCATTATTGATTTAAAATGTTAACATAGCGCCGAACTCGGTCTAGATAAGTTCTTGTCAATTATAGGAGTAAGAAGGGATGCCATCTGATGTGGTTTTGTTCAGACAACATGTCTTGTATTTTTTCCGAAATGTATCAACCATTTACGACGTGATCCCCTGTGGATGACGTAGCTAGCCTTTCTACCACATCTTTGAATTTCAGAGTAGAATTTCAATATGAATTTTCCCTTCTGCCCATGTCATTGTCCCCAAATCGTTGTCCTGTCTTCTGGGCCAATAGGGTCTATATTCCAGAAGTTTTTGTGCTCAGGGGCATGTGGAATGACTGCTCGTGGCGGAATAGCTTGTAGATCACCATCTAGCAAGAATGCAAAGAAAGGGAAAAAATTTAGTTGTGACGGGATAGGGATGGTACACCACGTGTTTTTATGCTAGTGGTGGAAAATTTTAATTTTTAAGTTATTAACCCTTTAACACACATAACCCACCATGGATGTTTAAGGTGAGAGTTTTGAGTACATATTATATGGTGTGGTCCATGGTATAAAAAATCGATAATATCGGCGATATTTCGCCGATATTATCTTTTTTTTTGGAAGTCCGATATTTCTACACATATCCAATAGATTTTCGTCAAAATATCGAAATAATATCGATAATATCGATAATATCGCGATATTAGCGATATTATCGCGACATTGCTTGAAGGCGACGCCGATGGAGTAGACGGCGACGGCTCGACAAGGAGGAAGGCGAGGGAGGAGCAGAGGGAGACGCGGACAAGGAGGATCGCGCCGATGGGGACGACGGAGGAGAGGTAGAGGTCGCGGGACATATTGACGGGCTCGACGAGGAAGAAGGCGAGGGAGGAGCAGAGGGAGACGCGGATGAGGAGGATCACGCCGATGGGGACGACGGAGGAGAGGTAGAGGTCACGGGACGGGCTCGACGAGAAGGAAGGCGAGGGAGGAGCAGAGGGAGACGCGGACGAGGAGGATTTGAGAGATGGATCGAGAGATGAGGGAGTGAGGTGTGTCTGTGTGTGGAGGAAAGGAAATGAAAGAAATAAATAATAGAAAATGAGGGAGTGGGGTGTGTCTGTGTGTGGAGGAAAGGAAATGAAAGAAATAAATAATAGAAAATGAGGGAGTGGGGTGTGTCTGTGCGTGTGTATGTGTGTGGAAAGGAAAGAAATAATAGAAAATATGTGTGTGGAAAGGAAAGAAATAATAGAAAATGAGAGAGTAGGGTGTGTCTGTGTGCGCGTGTGTGTGTGGAAAGGAAAGAAATAATAGAAAATGAGGGAGGTACATCCCACGTGAAGAAGGACGAAAGGTAGAAGAGAAACGATGGGTGCGGCAGTATGTCAGAATTAGGGTAGATTTAAAAACTAAAATATGAGTTTTACTCGAAAGTTGTAGTAAATCATTATATATAAATGATTATGATGTGTTTAATTTTTTTTTTCATTAATTACTACATATTTTCTTCACTCACAGTGTTTGCCAGCACGCTGTATAATCAACTTAAATCAGTTAAATCCATCATGTAATGCATTTCCTTCCAATTTTTTGTGATAAACTAATAGATAATTGACTAAATAAACATCCTGCAAAGTTTCAATAAAAATTTCCAAGTTTTTCTTACAATTTCCGTGGTTTTCATGTAATTTTTATCGATATCGATATTATCCCGATATTTCCGTGTTTTCGGACTACCGATATTTCCGATATTACCGATATTTTCTTCCTTGGTGTGGTCTAAAAAAATTCATTAAATAATACCTAATAAAAAATTTAAGATCATAAAATGATTGTTTTGGTGAGATTAGGAGTATAAGAGAAGATGACAAGGGGCTAATAAAATAAAAGAAAATAAAAGAAAGAAAAGAGAAGATGGAGGGCCCATCTCAAAGAGATAAAAATGGAGGCTCTTCTTCGCGCGAACACCGAACGGAGCCTCTGCAACAAATATTTTTTTCCAGATTTCGGCGTTCTCCATATACGTCCTCCCAGCCCCTGCCAGCTCCGCCTAATTCTGTCCAGGCGTCCGTCTAATATGCTTTACGATCTTGTGACCGAATTTTAGAACAGTGAGTCCATCTACAGCTCTACAACTAGAGAGAATTATCTGAGTGAATAGCTGTGCTAACACCCCACCCCAACAGCAACCTAGTCGAAGTTCAACTGGACGGCCATGGCGGCGGAGTCTAGTTGGTGAATCAAATCTCAGATCATCAAGTTGTCAGGTATAAAGAGAAAACGCAAATGTACAACCTGTTGGAAATTATGTATTTAATTTACTTAGATTAGATATTGAGAGTGAATTACGGATGTCATTTTATTTCTAAGTTATTTTCTTAACTCTCTGTCCAGAAGAGGAGATTTAAAATTACTAATTAATTTCAAAATAACAGAATTTGAAATTATGGATTTTAATATTTTTAGAATTTGTGCGCTTTTTTATTTGTCTAATAATTTAAAAGGATAATGTTAAGGAGATTAATTTTTTAAACTAAATTTGCAAACCAATGACATGTCACTAATAAAAAATAAACATGTTAAAAAACACTTAAGTAATAATTCAATCATTTGCTTTACAAAATTAGATTTAGAATTTGATTTTCCTAACATTACCCAATTTAAAAGTATAATAAAATTTAAATAAAGAAGGTTGGTAATTGGTAAATGTGCTAGGGGCCAGGTGATAGTCTAGTGGGTGGTGACGGCGGTTTGATGATTGGTAGCGGTGTTTATAGTGGAAGTCATAGTTGTGGTGTTTACAACAATGGTGATGGGAGTGGAGTAACGGTTGCAGCAGCGGCACTAACGACGATAATGGTGGGCGTGGTGCAGGTGGTGATGGCAAGGTGGTTGTGGCATGATGGTGATAGAGTCTTGGGTAGTGGGTGTGTAAGAGTGAAGGAGATGATAACTATAACTTGTAAAAATTTAGAAATGAAACTATTTACTTGAAATTTAAAGTTGGAATTTAAAAGCCCAACCATAACCATAATATGCACTAAGTCTCTACCATCTTAAAAATGAACTCTACTAGTTCCTTGTAAATAGGTTATAGATATCTTTTTTAATGGTTGTAAATACTTAAAAATAGTAATCACGCACTCCAAATTACAATCACTAATAAACATCTTTTGTTTAGTTATATAGGCCACTAGTCGTTGTAACTCTCAGAAACTAGACATCATGGTATTCTTTTTAAGGATAAATTCAATATAAATCCAATTTTGTGATGTTATTATTAGGAATGACTAATTTCTAAAAATAGGTCCATTGATTATCTTTTTGTTAAGTCAGTGATAAAACTGAAAATTTTAAGGAATTGGAAAAATAAATTCCTTCAACTGTAGCGCATTCAGTCTCTGTACTAAATAATATACTAATGCAAGTGATTCTGTACCACAATGGTGGAAAGGTGTTATGCTCTTGCATGACTACGTGGTTCGAACTTCATCGGTATCTAATATAACATTTAACTTACTAATGCAGTAATGCTATTACTTGACTAAAAAAATATACTGATATATTAACTTTTTTGTCAATAATTTACGTATATCACGAATAAATCGTTTTTAGTTGCCTATATTATAGATATTTTTTTCTTATAATCTACCTCTTTATAATTAGTTGTATTCAATACTATCTTAAATAAATTTCGGTTGAAACATTTTATAGTCTTATTATTATTATATAAGTATGTGACAAGTAGACTCAATTTTGAAAACAAATTAGATTTTTGGACTGAATCTAAACAAACTCTTTTTAATTAGCAGACAACTAGAAAGTCCAAGTATCCTTTTTTAATTAACAGACAACTAGAAAGTCCAGTTGAAGTTTAGCTAAAATTTAATTTTGTTGTTGTTGTAGCCTATTTTATCTGACAAGGGAAAGGGGGTCGGCGGCAAGGAGAGAGATGCGTTTATAGAATTGTAGGGGAATGTGTGTTGAGAGATATATTATTCCCCCTACGTAGTGCCTTTATTTATAGTAATAAGGTAGAGAAGAAATCCTTCTCCTCCAAGGAATACAAGTCCTAATAGGAAAGAATAACTAGAATCAAATCAAATCTAGGATTTACACAATCCCACATAAACTAGGAAAGTTTACAACACTGCCCCTTGAGTGTGTAAATACTCAAGTAGATTCAGCATCATGTAGAGGTTGAGGAAGTCAACTCGTCGACACTGATTATGGGAACAACGCTTATTTTCAATAAGATATGAACTTGCATAAGGAAGTAAGTCTCACAAAAAATCCTATGGCTATGGTAAAAAACCCAAGTAGAGACAAAATCCTCAGTTTAAGGAAAAATGCATGAGAAATATAAAGTCAAAAGAAACGTCTATGAGACGTCATTAGGGATATGACCAGCCCAAGGGAGGTGCCTCGTTAAAACCTCGTTAGGTAGCAAAAACCCAATGGGAAAAATGCTCCGAATCGTAGGGAAAAAAAGTACATTAAGATCAAACAAGTATACTTTAGGATACTTCCCTTGAGTTTGACACAATTCCAAAGAGAACTAGTAATGTTACAACTCCAATTCCTTGAACAAGCTTCTGAAACATCGTCTTCGGCAGTGATTTGGTGAAGAGGTCGACCAGATTGTATTGTGAATGGATTTGATTGACTTCAATATTCTGATGCTCTTGTTGTTGATGTAAGAAGAAGAATTGTAGCGCAATATGCTTGGCGTTGTCTCCTTTGATGTAACCCTTCTTAAGCTGTTCAATGCATGCTGCATTGTCTTCATAAATTGTCATCGGGACATCTACAACGGGGTAAAGATCGCAGAAGCTTCGAATATGGCCCACTATTGCTCTCAACCAAAAGCATTCTCGAGTTGCTTCATGTAAGGTGAGAATTTTAGTATGGTTAGACGAAGTGGCAACTAAGGTCTATTTAGTTGACCTCCAAGAGATTGCGGTGCCTCAAACGGTAAGACATAACCCATTTGAGAACGTGTCTTGTGCAGATCAGATAAGTATCCTGCGTCATCATAACCAACAAGGCGAGAATCGACTCGAGAAGCAGGGGGTGCGACATCATTCAAGAATCCGTAGGGATAGAATAAGCCCAAATATGTAGTACCCCTAAGGTAACGGAATACGTCTTTAATGCCAGTCCAGTGTCTGCTTGTTGGTGCATTATTGTATCTGGCCAAAAGATTAACAGCGAAGATATGTCGGGTCTAGTGCATTGAGCTAAGTACAATAAAGTGCATATCGCACTTAGATAAGGAACTTCAAGCTCCAAAATCTCTTCATCATCTTCCTTCGAACGGAAGAGACCTCGTTTTGCATCTAGCGATCGAATGACTATATGAGTACTCGAAGGATTCACTTTATCCTCGTTAAAGCGGCGCAACACCTTCTGGGTGTAGTTTGATTGATGAATTAAGATTTCATCCGAACAATGCTCTATCTTGAGACCGAGACAATATCGAGTCTTTCCTAAATCTTTCATCTCAAATTTCGACTTCAAGTGCGTAGCAGTTCTCGCGATCTCTTCAGGAGTTCGGATAAGATTCATGTCATTGACATATACTGCAACAATCGTAAATCCGGAATGTGACTTCTTAATGAACACACAGGGGCATAGTTCGTTGTTCACATATCCTTGACTAGTCAAATACTCACTCAAACGGTTATACCACATTATTCCGGATTGCTTCAAACCATCAAGTGAATGCCTCAGCCGAATTGAGAGTGTGTTATGAGGTTTGGAAATATTTGATCTAGTCAATGTAAGTCCTTCGGGAACTTTCATGTAAATTTCCGTATCAAGATCCCCATAGAGATATGCAATTACTACGTTTATCAGCTGCATATTCAGTTTTTCGGAAACTACCAAACTGATAAAGTAGCGAAAAGTAATCATATCCATAATGGGTGAATAAGTTTCGTCATAGTCAATCCCAGGGCATTATGTGAAGCATTGTGCAACAAGACGAGCTTTGTAACGCACAATTTTGTTCTTCTCATTACGTTTTTAAACGAAAACCCACTTGTAACCAACGGGCTTCACGAGGAGTAGGAACTACAGGTCCAAACACCTTATGTTTTGCAAGCGAATTGAGTTCGACTTGGATTGCTTGTTTCTAATTTGACCAATCAATTCTACATCGACGTTCATAAACGGAATACGGTTCAATGTCATCATTCAACATGATCTCAGTAACTACTGCAAATGCAATGCATCGTCGACGATCATCTCATTTCTACACCACAAATCATCTAAGCTAGCATAATAGACCGAAATCTCACGATTCTCGAAAGAAGGATTCGTCATTTCAAGGACGTTTCCATAATCTAGAATTTCCTCATGAGTTGGATAGAATGAGTAAGCGACAATTGGATTCACAGTAGGCTCTTTAGGTGCCTGTATCATGGGTTTCCTCTTCTGGGGGTGTGAATCCTTTGAACCAAGAGGTCTGCCATACTTTTGTGTAGGGGTAGATGATTGGCTAGCTTCTAATGTACGTGGATCAGCCAAAGTGGTGTCCCGGGCCTCCATGAGAGAAGTCCGTATTACATTTGGTACATCTATCTTTGCAGGCGTATTTGCAATTGGAATATGTGATCTTTGCAGTTGAAAGCATCTGGCATGCTCTAAGTTATGCTCTGGAGATCTAATATGCACTACACTTTAGTTTCAGACTAAGTGGTGAGAGGATCTAAATGAGACAAAGTGGGAGTCGTCCACGATAATTCGTGTCGTTATTCAGGAACGTTGACATTCTTATCTCCCCCTAACGACGAGAAGATTGTCTCATAGAAGTGACAATATGCAAAATAAACGGTAAACAGATCATTTGTCAAAGGTTCTAAGTAACAAATGATCGAAGGAGAATCATATCCAGCATAGATTCCCATCATTCTCTAAGGCCCCATTTTTGTATGTAAGGGCGGCGAAATCAGCATATAGACCACAACAAAAAATGCGCAGATACAATATGTCGAGTTTGTATTTGGTAACCAACTAAAGGAAGCTATATGATTTTGTTGCAACAGACCTTAGACAAACTAACTTAGCTGCGTGCAATATTGCATGGCCCAAAGCAGCGATTATGAGCTTGGTACATATGACCAACGTTCGAGCAATCATTTGTAAGCACTTAATGAATGCCTTTGCTAGGTCGTTCTTGGTGTGAACATGGCGTACAGAATGTTCAACTTCAACCCCAACCGACATGAAATAGTCATCAAAAGTTTTAGATGTGAATTCTCTAGCATTATCCAATCGAATATATTTGATCGGATAATCAGGGTGGTGAGCCATAAGCTTGATAACCTGAGCCAACAGTTTGGAGAATGCAGCGTTCCTTGTGGACAACAAGCACACATGTGACCAACGTGTGGAAGCATCAACCAAAACCATAAAATATCTAAATGGTCCGCATAAAGGGTGAATCGGTCCACATGTCCCCATAAATCCGTTGTAGAAAAATGGGAGAATTCGAACGAATCTTGTTATAAGAAGGCTTAATGATAAGCTTTCATATGGAGCAGGTTTGACATGTGATTCCTTGAATCGAACCTAACCTTCGGGTTAGTGGATACCCATGTAATGATTTGAGGATACGGCGCATCACTATTCACCCAGGATGTCCCAAACGATCATACCAAAGTGTAATTTCATGTGCAGTACCAGAGGTAGGGCTAGCCACATAGTGGCATTCTATGGGGCGTATGGTCGTAGTATACAGACCACTCAAGACATGCTTAATCTTCTCTAGAATATACTTCTAGCCATATTCGTAAGATGTTATGCATATAAATTCAACTCTATTTTCTACGTGATAATTGTTTTCTCTAATATCCTTGAAACTCAACAACGTTCTTTCGGAACGTGGAGAATAAAGTGCTTCATCAATGGTCAAGATTGTACCATTGTACAACATTATACGTGCCTTATCGTATCTTTCAATCAGGTTGGATGGCCTGAAAGGGTTGTCAGATGTGCATTCTTAGGTATAAAGTTAGTGAAATAGATGCGTTCATGCAAAACAATGTGCGTGGTTGCATTATTTGCCTGACAACTAACTTCCTCACTAGTCATACCTAGAATGAAAAATTAATTTGAATTGGTCACATGCATAAAAGTTCTTAAAAACAAATATCCATTCAAAATAATTTCATTTATTCAAGGATGGTAATTAATTAAAAACTTAATATCCAAAAACAAATCACCAACAAATAATCCAAGCATAAAGTAAAAAATTGTTCAAAATTCAACTAAAAAACAAGGGGGGTTTAGCCGCATCATGTGGAATTCGGCCCCAACATCTTATTTCAACTAACAAATAGTTTATGTCTAAGATACTAATCTTCCATAGGGGTGGTATCTTCTTGAAAGTAAGAAACCTTCATCTTTGTAATCTCCGGTTCGTCCACTTGCATAAAGTGTGATTCAAATTTCTTATGACGAGAATGATATTCAGCTACAACCTTATAGGGAGCTCGGCAAACACTGGACCAATGGTCATTTGAACCACAGTGATAACACATATCTGCATCCATGGTTTCAAGTGCTTTACCCTTATTCTTGAAGTTCAGGGCATTGGGAGCGAGATTTGGGCGCTTATGGGCTTTGTTTCCTTTCTTAAGTGGGCCTTGACTCTGTCGACCTTGACGGGTTGGCTTCTGACCGCCCCTACCAAGCCTCTTTTGGCGTTTTAGGCGTTGGTTTGTGCTATAGTGTGCTTCAAGCACAACAGTCGCCCAGTAAGTCAAGCTTGATGATTCTTCATCAACAACTGATTTTGTTTTTCAGCGAGAAGTAAAATAGAGATCAAATCCGAAAACTTTAGTGAACTTCTGAGCTCAATAATGTTGCTGCAGGACAATATTAGTAGCAGAGAAGGTCGAATAGGTCTTCTCTAAGAGATCCTATTTGGTCAAAGTTTCATTACAAAACTTGAGAAGTGATTGGATTCGACAAACTTCAAAATTATATTCATTCACAAACTTAAAGTCTTAGAAGCACAAATGTTGCCAATCATGTCTTTCTTTAGGCAATAAGATGTTCTTTTGGTGATCAAAACGATCAGCCAAAGCGACCCATAGTGTTCGCCAATCCTTCTCAGCAAGATATTTAGTTTGTAGAGCGTTATAAATGTCATCGGATGAAGATCATAGCGGTGGCTTTCTCAGCTTTGCCAACCAGATTGTCCGTCTCATCTTCAATGGTAGGACGCAAATTCTTTGCAGTGAGGTGGAGTTTCACATCTTGGACCCACTTGAGGTAGTTCCTTCCAGTTCAAAGTGGTGAAGTTGAGTTTGTTCAAATTGGACATGTTCCTATCACAAAATAGATGGACAAGATGTGGTTAGTGTAATGGAGAAAAATCAATCCATTCACATATGAGTAGAACATTCTAGTTCTAATAGACATGTATTGGTTTAAATTTGCATGAAAAACTTCGGGTTTTCATGGGTGATGTTTCTAATGAAAAACTTCAGGTTTTCAAACAATGCATTTTTATAGAAACTTCAAGTTTTGAAGTAATTATGAACTTCAGGTTCTTATGTTCCTGCAGGCAAACACAAATATATACACATAAATATGCAACAAGAAAATATGCAAATAGAACTTAAAATCTATAATTATAATTGAATTAATTATTTGGACTTTGGGCCAAATTTAAAGTGAGGGAGAAAAATATAAAAACTCATTGGGCCTAAAATAATTAGGCAATTAAACTCAGGGTCCAAAATAAGGCTAAAGCCCACGGGTGGGCTAATCAAATAGGTGTCGTGCGTCCCAAGCCCAAATATTGGGCAGGTTTGGTCTTGGGCCAATCATGCAGGCTGTCCCAACATCACAAAATAAGTGGGTTGCATGTGCAAGCCCAAAATAGGGGCCCATGAAGGGCACTAATCAGTTGTGATGCAGACACGGGAGCATAGATACTCCAGTGAAGTTGGGATCCGGTGCAGTACACACACACACACACCAGTAGAAGCTAGGATTCTATGTGACGCAATGCATGAGAGAAATGGTAAGAGCCTAGATGGGCTCAACTGGTTCTCGGGCCGGGTTATTACCAAAGCCCAAAAGGCTGGTGATGTGGGTCAAAACTCTCGACACAAGCAGGCCAAAAAATAAGGTTACTGTGCGAATGGACCGAATGGAATTTGTGGCCCGTTAGGGCTCGAGTGGGACCTTCAAGCCACCCTAGCGGCACTGGATGTGCGGATCTACAGAAGCTGGTTGACGGCACCGCTTTAGGCAGTGTTCCATGGTCAGTGCAAGCCGTTGGTTCATCGGAGAACCAAAATTGAACAATGGAAGTGGAATCTCAATGTCCATGGGGGAGGAACCAAAGGGATTCGATTAAATCTGATTAAAAACTCACGAAATTCTTCTGGAATTTCAAAAAATCATTGGTGAAAACGATGAGTTTCGTCCAAATCACACGACTGCCGATCGTGTTTCGTCTGAAAAATCGACGGGGAAAGCCTGGGCTTTAGGTCGAGGGTCGAGAAGAAATCATTCTCCTCCAAGGAATAGAAGTCCTAATAGGAAAAAATAACCATAATCAAATCTAATTTAGGATTTACACAATCACACATAAACTAGAAAAGTTTACAACAGTTGCTTATATTATAGATATTTTTTGCTTATAATCTACCCCTTTATAATTAGTTATATTCAATAGGGGTGTGATATCCACACACTCTTTTTTACTTCTCCCACATTTTTTTTTTGTTTTTGATCGTCGGATCGGATGAATTGAAGAAGATCAATGGACATAAATTAACAAGGTATGTGTGAGAAGTAAACAAGAGTGTGTGGATAGCACACCCCTATTCAATACTATCTTAAATATATTTCGGTTGAAATATTTTTAGTCTTATTATAATTTAGGTATGTTACAATTAGACTCAATTTAGAAAACAAATTAGAGTTTTGGACTGAATCTAAACAAACTCTTTTTAATTAGCAGACAACTAGAAAGTCCAAAGTATCCTTTTTTAATTAACAGACAACCAGAAAGTCCAGTTGAAGTTTAGCTAAAATTTAATTTAACTTCAAAATAGGAAGGATGAGAGAGATTTTTAGTGTGAAGAGAAAATGGCTGATGCACAGTGCATAAAGTGACATAATATAACTGGTTGAAAATTTGAAAATAAAAAAATTTATAATCAATTGTATTATGACGCTTGGTACCCGGGCATGCTCTCGGCAAACTGAAAATTTCTCGAAGAATGATTAGAGATGCTCGAAAGTGTTTAAAGAGTCCGTTCCCAGTCCTACTCCAAAAACTACAAACGAAAAAAAAAAAATTAGTTGGATTCTTTTCTCTGCTGATCCTTCGTCTACCTTTTCTGTTATCAGACATCAGAAACTAAGCCTAACCATCCTCTCATAGTCATTGAGATTCGTCCGAGGCACAAAACGTTCTCAAAGTCTGTACCAGTTGAAGCTAAAGAAGATCCAGGTTAGTCATCTAGTTGTCAAAGTCCTACGTAGTTTTTCTCCGTTTTCGGTGATACCTATTCATTGTTTGAACTTTGAATCTTACAATTTTTTTTCTCTGTTAATTTTTTTTTTTAAAAAAAGGACAGGTATGGAAATTGTTAGTTCCGTACTACAAGTTGGTGAGTTGTTATGGAATCCAGTGAAGCGTAATGTGGGTTACTTGGTGCATTACAAGAGGCACATACAGTCTCTTGAAGTTCTGGTAGAAAAGCTTGAGACCACGAAGAATGATTACCAGCGAAGCGTGGATGCGGCGTTAATGAATGGAGACGAAGTTAGGTCCGAGGTTCAAAAATGGCTCAAGGATGCTGAAAAGGCCATAATCGATGCGAAAAGACTGAATAATGAAGCCGGAGAAAACAAAACATGTCTTGGTGGCTGCTGCCCGAATTTGAAATGGCGTTACACTTTAAGCAAGAGAGCAGTTAATGAGACAGAAGAATTGAACAAGATTAAAGAAGAGAAAAGGTTTGAAACAGTTTCGCTTCAAGTTCGCCGACCCGTTGAGTTTGAGTCCACCATGTCAACAGGAGATTTCGAAGCATTTGAAGCAACAAGGCAAGCCATGGATGGGGTCATGAAGGCGCTGAAAGATGATAACATCACTGTCATCGGGGTTCATGGAATGGGAGGCATAGGCAAGACAACCATGGTGAAACATGTTGGTGTGCAAGCGTGTAAAGACAAGCTCTTTGATCATGTTATTATGGCTGTCATTTCCCAAAACCCAAACCTGGTAAAGATTCAACAACAGCTTGCTGAAATGCTCGCCTTGAATTTGAATGAGCAGACAGAAATAGCCAGAGCAGCTAGATTGAAGGAGAGAATAATGAGAGGTAAAAAGATCCTTATAATTTTAGATGACATTTGGAGGACAATAGATTTGTCTCGCATAGGGATCCCCGATCATTGCGAGCTCCAAAACTGCAACTCCAAAGTCCTACTCACCACAAGGATATGGAATGTATGTCATGCCATGAAGAGCCAAGAAAAGATCCATCTCGATATCCTTTCAGAAGAAGATTCTTGGGCCTTGTTTGTGAAGAAGGCAAACAGGTCTTTTGAATCAACCAATTTATGTGACATAGCAAGGAAGGTAGCCAGAGAATGTGGTGGTCTCCCAATTGCTTTGATTGCAGTTGCAAGAGCACTCGGAGATAAGGACTTGGAAGAATGGAGAGAAGCAGCTCGACGACTAGAGATGTCCCAAACTACCAACCTTGATGACGAGGAGGATGTGTTCAGATGTATAAAGCTGAGCTACGATTACTTGAAAGGCAATGACGCGAAGTCATTTTTCTTACTTTGCTGCTTATTCCCGGAGGACTCTGATATCCAAATCGAAGACTTGCTGAAGTATGGTTTTGGGAAAGGATTGTTTCGAGATGCCAATTCAATGCAAGATGCCAGAAGCACAGCACATTTGGTGGCCAAGTACCTTAAAGCTTGTAGCTTGGTTTTGGATGGTGAACAAGATGGATGTGTAAGAATGCATGATGTGATTCGGGACATGGCAATGCGAATTGCATCATCTGGGGATGGCCAAGGATTTTTCGTAAAAGCTGGCTGCCACTTAAAGGATTGGCCAACGAATTCACTTGAAGACTACTCTGCAATCTCCCTAATGGGGAATGAAATTTGCAATCTTCCTGACGAGTTGGTATGTCCAAAACTCCAGATTTTATTACTACAGTCAAATTTTGAAGTACAGGAGATCCCAGAAGATTTTTTCAAAAGCCCAAATGCATTAAGGGTATTCGACATAAGTAGTACCGAAATTTCTTCATTACCATCATCATTTAATCTCTTAACCAAGCTCCAAACGCTGCATCTAGATCGTTGTCAGTCAATAACGGATGTATCAATTCTCGGAGAACTGAAAAAACTGGAGGTTCTTAGTTTGAGAGAATCTGGTATTGAGGAATTGCCGGAAGAAATTGGACATTTGACCAATTTAAGGATGTTGGATCTCACTATGAGTACCTACATTGCAACAATTCCATCCAAAGTGATATCGCAGCTGTCCAAATTAGAAGAACTATACATGCAACTGAGTTTCGCTGATTGGGGCAAGAAAGTTGAAGGAGAAGATGACAAAACTAATGCTAGTTTTGATGAGCTAATTAGCTTGTCTTCCTTAAACATTTTGAAGGTTGACATATCTGATGCAGAATGCCTTCCGAAAAATGTAGGGTTCCTTCGAAATTGGGTAAATTTCGATATATGTATCAGCAGAGACCCAGTTCATCGGTCCATGAATGTCCACTTATCAAAGAATATTGTTACTCCATATTCAAGAGCCTTGTTTCTGGACACATCAATCAATACACTGCCGGATTGGTTTAACACCACAGTTACGGAGAGAGTGGAGAAAATAATCTACTTGGAGCCTAGAAGTTTAACTGACATTCTTGTGGAGTATGATCATGGGAAGTTACATGGACTCAAGTTTTTGCATCTCCAAGAGTGCCGTGAGATAGTAACTTTGATAAACACAGTAACCAGGGTTCCAAATAAGCCTGTGCTCGAGAGCTTGGAAGAGTTGCATGTCTTCTGCTGGGACTGCTTGCAACAGTTATGTATTGGTGAATTACTGCCGGGGTCGCTTGGAAATCTCAAGTTCTTGGAGGTGGAGCAGTGTGAAGGTGTGGCGGAGGCACTTGTTCCATCTAATCTGTTGCAGAGACTACAAAATCTTGAAGTACTTATTGTATGTGCCACTGGTATCGATTATATATTCAAATCTCAAGGGCTTGAACAAGGAGAAACGGTCTTGACAAAATTGGGAGAGATGAAACTGGAGAATCTACCGGAACTGACAAACATATGGAACGGTCCTTCTCAGCCTGACATGTTTCATAATCTTAAATCTCTGACGATTTCCAAGTGCAAGAAATTGAAAACTCTCTTCACATTCGATGTAGCTCAATGTCTGCGGCAATTGGAAGAGCTTTGGGTGGAGGAATGTCATAGCTTAGACAAACTTTTCGGCCTAAGCGAGGGATTTATAGTGCAGGATTACGAGATCATTTTTCGACAACTAAAGAACTTAGCATTGCAAAGTCTTTCATCGCTGACAAGCGTCTCCGCTGGAAGTGCTAGACTTTTGTTCCCTTCACTGGAATACTTGCATGTGCTTGACTGCCCCCGGTTTTTAACCTCTACTTCTGACTTCCACAGCAAGATGCAAGTCCAACTAAACAATGAGCAACATTTCCTCTTCCTAAGGAAAAGGTACACCTGTTTCATGCGTAAATTTCATTTGTCTTTTCTTTTTCATTGTATTTTCTCTATTTCCTTCAAAGGAAATGGCTAAAATTATCACAAATCAAATACCAATGTTGAACTGATCAAAATTAAAATTATCGACAACAATCAATCAATGAGAAATGTTAATGAGATTCTCTCAAATGTAAGACTCTTTGTCACATCATAATTTTAGCACAATGTTTTATAATATTGGCACGAGAATTGGCAATAGCAACGAGTTCATGGAAAGTCTCAATTTTGAGAGAACCCCCCTTCATCAATCAATTATTGACATTGAAATTTGAAAATAAATTGAAAAAGGGTCCAATTAATGATCTGCAGCAACATTACTAATTGTCATTTACATACATTCAAATCTTTTCTTTTAAAGCAATTGAGTAACTTATTATCATAATGCAGCTAGTTTGTTTATCTTTTTCTTTGAATTTCTTTTAAAGCTTGAAATTACAGAAACAGTTATAAATTTGTTTGGAGAGCAAAAACCAAAGCAAATTGTTGACTTATACTTCTCCTTTATTTTGAATTGACCAAAAGGTTGTGGGAGCAGAGGTAATTAATTTTCCTGGAAGAAGAAGCTGATGATAAAAGCAAGAGGAGATTTTTCAGGTTCCACAAGAAGAGTAGTATTACAATATCTGGGAGACTAATTTACCATATTTCCACATACGAGCTATAATAGCAGTGTCATGTTATTTACACACTGATCCAATTTCCTAAAGTACAAACCACAAGGTTCTTGTGCAGAGGTAAAAACAGATCTGAATACGAACATTGAGGGTGCGTTTGTTGCATCAGACTATTTTAAATTGAAATTGCTTCACGAAATAAGCTTGACTGATTTAGTAAAGCGTTTTGTACAGTATCAGACTAAAAAATAAAATAATTAATAAAATCTAATATTATATTATTCAATTCATATGTATTAATATTTTATTAGTAATTTATCTTCTTTTTATTGGAAATCTATTCCTTTCTCTCTCGAAACATCTCTTCTTTTATTATTTTGCACATGCCCAAATCGGAAAAGTTGTTAAATGTTCTACATAACTGCTTAGAATTTTGTACTTACTCAAAGCAAGAAATGAAAGCACAATCAAACCTATCAATGGCACAGTTCCATAGCCGAATTAAGCTAACCCAACTAACAACACTCAAACTGTAAGCCACTCAGAAATTTCTTGTTAGAGTAAGTACAAATTTTTAAGAGCATCTTCAAATAAGATGTCAAAATGTTCAAATCAATAATAATGGTAAGAAATATTTTCCAACCGAGAAACCAAATCTAATGTGGCATGACATGAAATAATATATGTGGATGCAAATTTTCTCCTCCTCGATCTTGGACGATTTTGCACCTACAAAACAACTAGTATCTTAGGTTAAGGCCAAAAGCCTCACGCGCCCACAATGAATGGGGGGACTTTGGCCGAAGAACCTCCGATGCCAAAGTTAGAATTTTAGAGAGAAATAGTGTTTAGAGTATTTAGGATTTTTTTGTAAGAGAATTGGAATTAGTGTTTGGTGAAAATGGGAACCAATATATAGGAGAGGAAGGGTGTGGCCGGCCATTAGGCCAATGATGATTTATTTTTGGGGGTTATGGAGATAATCGGCTAGTTATTTTGGGGAGTTATGGAAATAATTGGCTAGTTAATTAGAAAATAATAATAACCTAATTAACTAGCTATTTGAATGTCATAAAAGGGAACAAAATGGTAGCAAAAAGCAAAAAATAAAAGGCATGGCCGGCCCTACTGGGTAACCGGCCTTTGGTATGTTTTTTGGTTATAATTTGGTGGTTTAATTGATAATTAAGGGATTGATTAGGTAATTATCCCTTAATTAGTCAATTTTAGGAAATATGAAAGGAATATATTATTTAGCTAATTTATTAACTAAATAATGGAATATAAAACATATAGAATAAATTAGATTTTGGGAATTACCTTATAGAAAGAATTTGATGAAATAGGCTTTAAATTGTTACCTATTTTGGACACTTTTGACTTGGTTGAAAGATAATTGCCCGCTGCTTGCGTGTAGGAATCCCGGTATGCCTCAAGGGTATTTTTGTCCTCTTTTGTCCAAAAGTTCACGTGTCGCCTAGTAAATATTTTTGGCTCCACAATATATCTCCCCCTTGACCACACATGATATCAATTGGGCCGACCTCATATGAACAAGCCTAATCCAGAACAATTAATGTCTGCACCACGAACAATAGTTGCAAATTCCACCTTTGGGAAGCCATGGAATATATCCCTCATAGTTGAGCGATGAGTAATATTGTTTTGCTTGGCCAGTGTTGCTTCTTGCTTCTGATTCCCTCATGCATGTTCCACTTTGCTTGGGGTTGTTGACTGTCTTTTTGGTTTGGTCGCTTGGCCTGGTTCTTGACACGCCTTGATCTCGATGTCCTCGAAACATTAGGATGGTCACGTGTTGGCCAAACCTGAGGGTGACGAAAGCCATTTAATTAATGCAAATGTTGAGAACATGTAAACATGCACATAAATTGTATCTAGACAAGAAGATGTGACTATTCATGCAGTAGTAGAGTATTAACACAAAACTAAGATTCAACTGCCAACAATGAATTGTTATGATAATGCATGACATGTTCAGAGCATACAACTAATACAGAGTACAAGTGGAAGGTAAGATAGAGAAGTGGTATTACAATAGATGCCAAAGCAGAGAGAAAATAACACGATGTAACTAGTAGGGGAATGCCTCATAGCTCGGGTTGTATTCCTCGTACCTAGGTCATGAGGGGGTGCAAAACAAACATGAGTGGACCAAGTTGATGTATATAATATTACTAAAACAGTTATCAATATACTAACCCCCAAGTTTTATGAAAATTAATAGCATAATAAGTGATAGGTTTTCTGAAAACCTAGCATGCCATAAAACATCTCAAAAAGCATATCTCGTATATAGTGTGCTAAATAGTGGTATCAAACAATAATATCTCCCGGCCCATTGCCAGCTTCATGTCTCTCGACCTGAAGTCAGAGATTATTTCTCCAGGCCCCTTGCTAGCTCCATGTCCCTCGGCCCGAAGCCAGGGATTATTTCTCCCGGCCCACATGCCATCACCAGATCCTCGCCCCAGGTAGAATAATGACCACTAGAAACACACAAAACATTGAACATAATATTTTCAAACATGCGTACATATATCTCAAAATCATCTTCATAGTATAAAGTCATCCATCATCTATACTATAAAGAAGTGTGTGAAAACATGTTCTAAATAGTATATCGTCATCCATCAGATACCCTACAAGAACATGGGTTCGATAGAAAATATGGTATTCCAAAGTAAGCTCAATATAGCATGATAATCAATTTCTCATAAAACATTCACAAAACCTATTCAGTAAATCATGTTTTTCATGTATGCATTTCTACTAATAAAACATGCATTTTGGAAGGGGTTCATTCATAGATACTCCATCGTAGAAGAGCCATACAAAATAAGAATGACAGAATTGCCCCTAATTGCACAAAGCACATAAGAGTACAATTAATGAAACTATACTCAAACAAATGAATTTGGGAAAACGGATGTCATAAACTGGTCCAGGACGTTGAAATTAGCCTATGAGGGGTCCCGGACAAAAACTCGAAAAACGGTCTAAAAGTCAATGTTGACCGATCAAAGTCAAAGGGTCCGGGTCAAAGTCAACGGTCAGGTCAAATCGGTTTAGGGTAGGACCGGGTTGGGCCCTAAGGGTTTTGGGCCATGGGGTTTAAGGTTTGGGCTTAAGGGTTTAGGGTTTAAAGGGTAATGGGTTGGGCCGATTAGGGTTTAGGGTTTAAAGGGTAATGGGTTGGGCCGATTAGGGTTTAGGGTTAAAAGAGTAACGGGTCTAAGGCCCGACTTCTCACATGGCTCGAAGGCCTATCTGAAAGGGCTCGAAGACCTATCTGAAAGGGCTTGAAGCCCTGGGTTGCTCACATGAGCATGGGCTTAGAAGCCTGGCCCAAGGTTTTGGGTTAAAAGGATCTACGGGCCTAAGACCCTAAAGGAAATGACCCAAAGGCCTTTAGGTTTTAGAATTAAATAAATAACATAAAATAAAAAAAGAAATGGTTGGGTTAGGTTTCAAACGGGCCTAAGCCCGAGTTCTAAAATGGCCCACAAGGCCTGGTTTCACTGAACTTGGGTCACCGACCCATTTCTCAACGGGAGGAGGCTGGAACCTCCTGTGCTCCGGTCGACGTCAAAACTAAACCTTAGACTATGATCTAGGTGTCAAATTGAAGAGGGAGGTGAGATGAGTAACTTGGTACCAGGGGTTCACCGTGGAAAAACCGGTGGTGGCCAGAATCTCGTTCGAAACCCACGGGAGTTTGTCTGGGGTTTTTTGGGTTTTCCCACTTCACGGAGACGAGAGAGAGAGGGAAGGAAGGTCCTCGAGGTGGTGGTGATGCTGTGACTTCGTCGAGGTAGTGGTGTGGGTGTGGATTCGATCGGGGAGAGAGAGAGTTAGAGAGTGAAAGAGAGAGAGAAAACTGAAAGTGAGAGTGAGAGAGAAGAGAGACCGGGGAAATGAGGGGGAGGAGTTGGGGACTTGCCACGTGGCAAGTCATGATAGATAGGAAATCCCAAAAGGGTCCGGATAGGGTAAGTGTCCAAGGTACCATATTGCAAATTTCACTAATTGTAAAATTACAAGGAAATCTTTTGGGAGAGGTTTTACAGTTCCCCTGCGTTTAAAGAATATATGGTCCGTACGTCCAATAAGGAGTAGCCTTTAATAGTCTATTTTAAGCAAAGAAGGACAATGCAATATAGAAAAGAACATAGAAGGGACGGGCTCGTGTGGAACGGGACTTGAACCTGCTACAGTTTAGGGTTTAGAGAAGAGAAAGACATACTGGCATACCCACTCCTTCACATTGGTTTATATAGCTTTCCAATACACCAACCACTTCTTCGAATTGTTTTCTAATAGTTGTAATACCACCACGTATTTCATACATAAAAAACCAAATAAATTTAACTTCTAATTAAAGATGAACCATTACTTAAATTCATCAAAATTGTTTTTTCAACAAGCATCTTTTCAGTGACTTTTGTGTTCAATATTTTTAACAAACGATATTATCTACACTAAGAAAAAAAGGGTGAGTTTAGCCTCATAATATACTTTTGTGTTCAGTTTGTCCTTGATAATTGAAAAAAATAAGGAGGAGGATCCCCCCCCCCCCAAAAAAAAGAAAAAACAAAAATCTCTCTCATTCCTTCCCCTCCTAATTGACCGTTACAATTAAGTCACTTCAACATCTTATATTGATTTTTTTATAGAGATAATAAGACAAAAACCAAAGTGCGAGAGGAAGGAAGAAAGGAGATCAAAATATGAGAGGAGAGAATCCTACTTCTATAAAGGTATGTATGAGTACTTGCATATAGTTTAAAAAGTTGTTGCTTCCTTTCATACCAAATACACCCTCAACAACCAATCGAAACAACGACGAAGGAAAAATAGGGGGAAGCCCTCAGCAACCCAAGTTGGTAGGTATGTTTTGCGTGCCCGCCTCGAAAACTATGTGGCGTCTTGAGTTAATATAGACTAGTATAAATATCTCTTTATATAGTATCATGTTATTGATTCAATGTCTATATAGTGACGAACTCGGTATTCATAAGTCCTTCTCCACTAAGAGTGATGACTGCGGGAGAAATATAGATCACCATCCAGCAAGAATGCAGAGAAAGAGCCTGTTATGTATTGAACTCTAAGTTATATGGGTGTTTTTCCTTTGTTTGGCCTCTTAATTTGACTATGGGAATTAAATTTACTTATCTAACCCAAAACAAATTAGACAGCCTATAATTGTCTGAGAGCAAGCCCACTCTATGTTGATAGGCCGATTCACAGCACACAAATAGACCAACATTCCCTTTTTTCGCTCCAGCCCGGTTGGCACCCAGACAAGCCAGTATCCAGGCCAGCCCAAAATGTGATGAGCTATGGGACGGGTCATCTAACGTCAGGCTTGCATCAACCTGACGTCAAAGCCCATTGAATTTTTTTTTGCGTCAGGTGCATGTGAAACACGCGCGAGTGGGGGCGCGTCCCAAACAAAAAAAGGTGGTGGGGCCCGTCATTGCAGCTCACCAATTTGCACCTGTGAGTGGCCATGTGGCTCGTTATGGGCCATTGGATTTTCAACAGTAAAAAAAATTTGGAATTTGAACCTAACGGCTAGTTGACGTGGCGCTTTCTGGGTTGTCCGATCCAAGATCAACGATCGACGATTTTCGTTTAAAAAAATACTGAAAAAAACAAACAAACAATCAGACTTATGACCGTTGGTCCATGTGTCAACATCTGGCCTATTGGATTTGAATCTTTTTTCAAATCCAACGGTCCAGATTAATTAAGTTAATAAAAATTAATACAAAATTGTTTAAAAATACAAAAAAAAAAAAATTTAAATTTTTTTTCTATAAATACCTAACCATCATCTTCCACCTTTAACCAAATTTCAATATTTTCAACACTTTCAACCAAAGCTTTCATATATTTTTTTTGTTCAAAAAATGGCTACGTGGAAGCTCATCGAAGATGTTACTTTGTGTCAATGTTAGGTTCACATTATGCATGACTCGCTTAGGGGTAATGAGATGGAGTTGCGAGAAATGTGGAGTAGAATTAGGGAAGAGTTTTGCGAGAAGCTTGGAGATCGCACAAGAAGTAGTCAAGGTCTTCAAGGTCGTTGGAAAAAACTCAACATAGCGTTTACTTGTTGGAAAAACGCTCTCTCTCATGCTTCCACTAATCTGCGTAGTGGGACAAGTTTAGCGGATTAAGTGACAACATTATTTATTTATTTATATGTATTCCACCCGCATCAATATTTTAATTTATTTATTTGTGTTACACCCACATCAAAATTTTAAATTATTTATTTGTGTTACACCCATAATTTATAAACACTACAAGCACAAGCATTCTACAATGCAAAGAACAACAACAAATCATTCAACAAATGGGAATGTTGGGAAATTGTCAAATATTGTCCCATATACAAATTTGTGCCAATCGGTCCAAAAGTTGTCATGCACGGTGTTCCTCACAGTTCACCAGAAGCACACATGGCGGAATAGGAAGACGACGCATTTGAAGAGACGGAAGGGACTCCTAAAGAATTGCCGGAGACGCAGCCAACTCGTCAGTCCCTAAGGCCTCAAGGTAAAAAGGCTGCAAAGGAAAAAAATGAATTCTTCCAAAAATGAATACACAAAATATATGGGCGAACTTGTGCGCCAATGTGAACCGAACATGGCATGGGAAGCGGCTAGAGATGAGACAAAAGTTGTGGCTATGGAAGCAATCTTAATAGCTACTGAGAGATGTGATGCGGCTAATGAGAGACAAAGAGAAATACTTAATTGAGAAAGCCAGTTGCTTAGAGAATAAAGGATGGCTAAATCAGATTGTGACACTATGAACAAGCCTTTAGAAGGAATGTCTTCGAATTCTAAATATTGTTGGACATCGGAAAAAAAAGATGTGGTGCGAATGAGGCGTGCAAGAGACGAGGAAAAAAGTCGAGGAAGTTCTAGCTACACATATCCTAACAACAAAGATCCTAGCACCACATATCCTAGCTCCTCTGACTTTGTATAATTTCTTATTTATTTTTAGTACTAGACGTAATTTCTTATTTATTTTTAGTACTTTATGTAATTTCTTATTTATTTTTAGTAATAGATGTAATTTCTTATTTATTTTTAGTACCAAATAAACTTAAAACACACGAATAACTTTAAAATAAACTTAAAATTACATAAACTAATAATTGTATTCTTCCACCACAAGCTCTTTTTAATATTCACTTTGTTGCAATCTCCACTGGTGCTCAATCAAGTCAGTTTGACCGGTTAAGTGCCAGTATGGTATTTGCATATTTGTGTACCGTTCCACGATCAAGTGATTGTAACATCTATCCCGTTCCAATGGCTCCTGTTGCACATGATCTTCGGTGTGGTTATGAGCACAATAAATGCATGTCCTTGAGTTGTTAATCGTGTCTGACTCGTATTCCTTAACGACATCATAATCATACTCATCTTCCACAATCATGTTGTGGAGGATGATACACATCATCATGATGGATTGAAGATCCTTGACAACAAACATTCTGGCAGTAGCCCTGATAATTGCCTAACGAGCTTGCAGGATACCAAACCAACGCTCCACATCCTTCCTACACTCATCTTCACATTTTGCGAAGTGTTTTTCTTTTTCACTTTGTGGATGTGGCACTGTTTTGACAAATGTTGACCACCTTGGGTAAATGTTGTTTGCTAGGTAGTATACTCCTTCGTATGTATGGTCATTCACCCAATATCCTCGGTACTTTTCCTTGCAGAACCTTGTCGAACACTGGAGATTGGGCCAAGACATTGAGGTCATTTTGAGTTCCTAGAACACCAAAAAAAGCATGCCAAATCCATGTATCAAATGAAGCTATCGCTTCCAAAATGATACTTTTGGCTCATTTTCTATTACCATAAGCTCTTTGCCACGCACTTGGACAATTTTTCCAAGTCCAATGCATGCAGTCTATGCTTCTAATCATGCCAGGAAAGCCTCACATCTTATCCTTCTTCAGAAGCCTTTGCATGTCCCTTAGTGTAGGTTTCCAAAGGTACTCATTGGTGTACAGGGCTTCGATTGCGGAGCAAAACCGCATCAGGAACTCCATAACAGTTATTTTCCCATCCTCGCTATCTCATCCACTTGATCTACAAATGCTCTGTACGCAAGCATCCGCAAGGCATCCGTAATTTTTTGTTCAAGAAAAAGACCTAGAACATGAAAAACATATATTTTTTTTTGCACAAAGTATGGATCATGGTTGCAAACAGTACTCATGATTTTGTCGAACAAACTTCGTTGCATTCTAAAACGACGTCTAAAAATATGATCAAGGAATACACTATTAGGGATAAAATAATCTTCAAATAGATCTTTACCTCATCTTTCCCTCCTTCTATCGAAGTTTGCGGCACGTCTGGGTTTGGCTATTTGACCCACAGCTTCCATGACACGACGGGAATGTGAGCCCTCTGTCTTCTATCTTCATCATCCTCATCATCTTCCATTGTGAAAGCCTTATCTCCACCTTCCTCCACATTGAACAATTCTTCATATTGTGCCAACAAGTTTTTCCCATGCTCATCGATTTCATACAATTTTCTTGAAGAAGACATTGTAAGAACTCAAGGTTTAAAAACGATGAAGAAGGATTCTAAGCTAAAAAAAAAAAAGATTGAGTTTGGTGTATGAATGAGGATGGATGTAGGGTTTATATGGACAAAAAAAGGATGAAGTTCTGGACAATGTCACTTGGCACTACATGGTTGGTTGAGAATCTGATCGAAATATTGGCTAAATTATTATAAACAGATAGTGACACATGGCGCGTTGGGATTGATTGAAAATCTTATCAGAAATCTATCCATAAAATAATACTTTCAGATAATGACATGTGTTGTGACAAGATTGGTTGAAAATATGATCGAAATATTGGCTAAATTATTGTAAACAGATAGTGACATGTGGCTCGTCGGGATTGGTTGAAAATCTTATCGAACATCTATCCACAAAATAGTACTTTCGGATAATGACATGTGGCGCGACAAGATTGATTAAAAATCTTATTCGAAATTAAAATTAAATTTTATTTATTTATTATTTCATAAAAAATTAATAATAGTTTAAATGGACTGAGTGCCAGCGCATTTTTTAGACTTTGTGCCAGTGCATTTTTTAGGGGTGGAGATGTTTTTGACCAATTACTATTCATTGGGTTTATCACTGTTCACTTAGTGGATTAGCTGGGCTGGGTGCTGGCGCATTTTTTAGGGGTGGAGTTGCTTTGAGCAACTAACAATACAAGAAGATTTTTTATGCTTAGGGTACGTTTGGCAGAGAATTAAACATTGTTTTTGAAAGAGTACTAACATCCAAAGTAGGGAACCAAAATTTTAATATTAAGCAAAGAGAAGTCCAGGCATAAAAATTTATTGATTTTTACTAGTGATTTTGCTGCTTTTTTATTTTCTTCTGAAATTTAGATTTTTGTCTACTAAGTTTGACTTAAATTCTTCAATTCGACTAGTAAGTTTGTTTTTCTTTCTTTATTTTCTTATGAAATTTGGATTTAATTTTGAGTAATGGGCTTTATTAAAATTTGTATTAGGCTATTTCCCGGCCTTTAGTGAAATTTGGTCCAGCTATAGTTATGTTCAATTTTGATTTACGAATGTCTGATGGCATGCTGATGCAAGGCGATCAGATGTATGTGTCGAATGTAGAATAACTGAAGAAAGAAATAATGGAAGAATCGCATATTTCAGCTTATGTGATGCATCCTAGGAGTACCAAAATGTATCATACCATCCGACCTTTCTACTACTGGCCAGGTATGAAAAGATAAATTCCTGAGTATGTGAGCTGTTGTGCAGTTTGTCAGCGGGTCAAGGCGGAAAGAAAGAAGCCATTGCTACAGCCACTCCCGATACCCTAGTGGAAAGGTGAAGATATCACAATGGATTTCGTGTACAAGTTACCTCGTACGCGAAATGGTTATGACATTATTTAGGTAATAATAGATCGGCTTAGCAAGTTAGCACACTTCCTACCCATTCATGAAAATTACTCGTTGAGTCAGTTAGCGGAACTGTTCATCTTTGAAATTGTCAAGTATCATGGTGTTCCAGTCAGCATTATTTTCTACCAGGACCCCAAATTTACTTCGAAGTTCTGGGTAGCTTTTCAAGAAGCTTTGGGATCGAGACTACTCTACAACACCGCCTATCATCCTTAAACCGATGAGCAATCAGAGAGAACTATTCAGACACTGGAGAATATGTTGAGATCGTCAGTTCTGCAGTTTGGAGACATTTAGCACAAGTGCTTGTCGTTGATAGAATTCGCCTACAACAACAGTTCCATTCTAGCATTGCTATGTCACCATTTAAAGTGTTGTATGGAAAACCATGTCGTACTCTATTGTGTTGGTCAGAAGTCGGCGAAAGGGTTTTGGTGGGCCCTGAGATTGTGGATGAGACGACGCAGAATATTCAGGTGATAAAAACTAACTTGCAAGCAACCTAGGATCAGCAGAAGAGTATCGCCGATAGACATTCCACCGACATAGTTTATAAGGTTGGTGATTGGGTATTCTTGAAGTTGTCACCATGGAAATGAGTGGTACGATTCGGGAAGAAAGGGAAGCTAAACCTTCTTTACATCGGGTCGTACCAGATTATTGAACGAGTTGGTGAAGTTGCCTACCAACTTGATCTACCTCCAGAGTTATCGAGGGTACATAATGTGTTCCACGTGTCGATGCTACGGAGATATGTCGCTAATCTGTCACATGTGATTCCTCCTCAGTCGTTAGAGATTAATCCAAACTTGACTTATGACAAGGTTCCAATGACTATTCTTGATTGGAAAGATAAAGTTCTCAAGAACAAGACCATTCGAATGGTTAAAGTCTTGTGGAGGAACCACTCAGTTGAGGAAGCTACTTGGGAGACAGATGAGCGCATGCGAGATTTGTATCCACATTTGTTCTTTGATTAATATGTAGTCAGTGTTGAAATTTCAGGCACGAAATTTCATAAAGGGGGTAGGTTGTAAAGACCCATCCTTAATTTTCTATGTAATTTCTCTCCGAGTATGTTAATTAACATTTATTGCCTCGTTGGCAAGTGACGTGGACGTGGTTATTCGTTCTTAATTTTTTTTTCTCGCTATCATAATTATTTTGTACTCGTTGTTACAAGTGTACGTTTAATTTATTAGTGTTAGAAACACTGTTCTGGATAGATTTTCTTATTACTTTTACTATAGGAAATCTGAAAAATCATATCCCTTGTCCTTTTTAAATTGGACCCATGCCATTTGCTTTTCACCAATCAAATTCCTTCCTATTTTCCCTTACCAATCAGACACACTTCCCTCTCTCTTGTCCAATCAGAACTGACCTTCATTCTCTCTTTTTTCTTTCTCCCTCACCAAAGCTCTCTTTCTCTGCAACCTTCAAGATCAACATCAAACCTTCATAGATCGAGGCTGAAATTACCTCCATGGTACTCCCCTTAAGCCCACGAACTCAACCGTACCCTCAGATCACAATTTGGACGAGTTTTGACTTGCCAACTCGATGGACTTTGCTTCAACACGATCCCGACTGAGTTACAAAGTTTTAAGACTCAGGAAAGCTTATACATAACTCCTTAAGGTTCCTAGACCAATTTTGGTGAGGTGTTGACGTCGAACCAAGCACGTTCAAAGAGTTGAGCTTTTGGCCAAGACCTTCCAGCCATATCAGGCCATTTCCCATCCACTTTTGGACTTTTGAAAGGTATAACTTTGTTCTACTCTTCATAAGCTTCAAATCCATATAAATTTCATGGAAAATGGCTGAGAAATGAAGAAGTTATAAAGGTTTGAAAATTTTCCAGAAAACCAACGAGTTTTTCCAGCTTCCGACGAAGATGACGAAATATTCCGTCAACTATGACGGAATATCCTAAAGGCGTTAACATTTAATGAAATATTCTTAATGGCTGTTAAGGCCTCCGTCAGTCTCTGCCTGCGAGTATGGTCGTGGGTTGGAAGGCGATTGAGGGCTCGTCCGGCTTCTGGCTGGCGAGTGGTTAACACGTACTAGTTCGTGACTTCGAGTAGAACATTTTTGTATATTCAAACCTTCCGTTTGAGCAAATTATGGGGAGTTATTCCTAGTTTTTATTATATGTCCTTATTAATTAATTTAATTTAGTTGTTTCGCATATAAGGGAGACTTACCCCGAGGATATTCGAGGACAAGCGAGACTAGAGGCTACGATCCTACGACATACCAGTGAGTGGGCATTTTGTTTTCATATATATATATATTGTATAGTTTCCACAAATGTTTTTAAGTTGATTTATGCATGTTATGCCACGTTTTACTTACTTTTATAATAATGCTGTGGTGGTTGAGATTTATATTTGATTATGGCATATTCATATGCATTTTACCTGTTATAAATACTATGTTATTATGAAATGCTAAGTAATTCTACAGGTCGCGCATGTAAGTTTAGGTGAGTTTATTGTGTTATTTGGAATGTTTGAGTTATAGCATGCTCATTTTCATATAGTGGCTCATCATTGTTACACCCAGTGTTAGTGCTCCGCCCCGAGCTAGGGCCAGTCGTTCACTTGATGTTCAGCTCACACCACACGCTCGCCTTGAATTCAAGTAGGTGCTAGCCCTGTCGTACAGGTCACATTAGGCTCCGACTTGTAGGTGACACGCATAGCGCTAGCCTTCACGTGATCATAGCACTAGAGCGTATATTATTACACCTAGCCATGTCGTACATGTCACATTAGGGGGCCCCGACTCGTGTGTCGTACATGTCACATTGGGTGACTCCGACTTGTGTGCTAGTATAGCTTGTTAAGTACATGATTATATTTATATTGCCATTGAGATATTCTGCTGTGGCATATTTCTGAATTTATTGTTGGCAAGCATTTGATTTCATACTTATACGTAATATGATTTTCGAAAAACCATACTTGTTTTACGACGAAGGGTTAGTATGTTCATAAAACAAATGGTTTTATTAAATTCTTGCTTTTGTGCCCACTCACCCTTCTGTTTTTCGCCCCTCCAGGTCCTAGATAGCTGACCTACTCTGTTGCACTTTTGGTTAAGTCACCTTCAAGTGATTGCCAACACGTCTTGACTCCAGTCGGGATGTGTCAAAAGGGAACCAAAAAGGAAAGTGGCCCTAAGTGGCACACAAAATAAGACCTAAAAAGAAATATTCTAAACAAATGAAACCTAACCAAAGTGAAAATACGAAAATACCCTTCTGTTTCGTAAATTTCTGGACCCCAGAGTCTATTATCCAACCAAAATCTCGTTTAGTGGATGCTATGAGTGCAATATCGATTTTACCCGGATCCTCATTTGAAATTTGCTTAATTAAAGATAGCATCTGGTCATTTTCCTCTTGAGGCGCTGCAAGCGGTGACCTTTTTTAAAGGCTTTGGCCCTTTTTTTCCTCCATGTCTTAGACATCAACATTTGACTTGGGCCCAGGACGACTTGTTGCAATAGTAACTTTCCCAACATCATAATTGGGCCTTGCTTGGCTTGCTACCACATAAGCCTCTCCAACTCCAGACTCGGCCAGTTTGGCCTGACCCTTGAGTCTCCTCTTTGCCTTCAATTCTTTTTTTCTTTCCCAGTACCATTCTGGGTACTCGTGGATCTCAAAAAAAGTTTCTTCAGTGTGCCTATTTCCATTGCAGTGATTACAATGAAGCTTGTCCTTGTCAATGTCTTCTTGGGTACAACTTGGGCGAGGTGCTCCAATGGTTGATGGACGTAGGGATGGTGACGGGGACTTGGTGATCATTGTCATAGAAGAGCTTGCTATCGTGGCTTTTGTTCCAAGCATGGTGGCCTGTCTTTGTGCTTCATGTCCAACCAAAATGAAACACTCTTTAATCCCAGGAATGGGTTTCGTTCTTAAGATATCACTCCGGACTTGGTAAAAGCCATTCTGGCAAGGAAAGCATACACCTTGTCCTTTGACAGCTCTTCCTTGCGAGTTTGAAGGTCAATCGCACACACCATCTTGATAAGACGCCTTTTATCAAGATCTTGCCACAATCCCTTTAGTTCTGTAAAATATAAATTTATCGGACGACCGTCTTGTCTAGTCTGTGTAGCCTTGCATCTCAATTCATAATGCGAAGACTCGTCAGATCCTTCATGGAACATCTGGCTTGCACTTTTCCATATATCGTTAGCTGTTGGCACATCAATGAAGAGACTCAACAGGTGTGGTTCCATGGTTTTCAATAGCCACCCTCGCACAATAGCATCTTCGGTGACCCACTTGGTGTATCCCTAAGAGTCTTACACAATAACTAGTATTTTTCCAGTCAAATACCCATGCTTGCCGAGGCCTGAAGCATGGACCTCCATCATCTTCGACCACACTTTCTAGTTTGTGTCGTTCAATCTGTATCCAAACGGAATGCCACTGATGTTGGTAGATTCATTCAGAATGGACACGGATTGGATGGTAACCAAGTCACTAGTTTTTCTTTCTTCAGCCATCGAACCAAATTGGTTTTTAATTTAATAAGGTTGAATTTGATGCAGCCTTGATGATTACAACGCCACATAGATTTTTGATTCCTGGGTTCAAATTTTAAGAACACCAGAAGTTGCTTGTGATGCAACCTTGGTTGCAGTTTGCACGTTTGCCTGGTTTTGGGGTTTGGTTTGGGAAGAGACAGGGCGAAACCTACTCTGATGCCAAGATAAAAGTCTATGTGTTTAGGGTTTAATTGTTCTGTTTATTCTTCTCTCTAGGAAGCACATATATAATTGTACAAGAGGTCCTATAGTTTAGGAATTAAGAATCCCAAATATACAATGAATCAATCATGTGATCCTATTCTGATGACATTCCTAAAACATATAGTTGACTCATGCCAACACTTGGCAACTACAAGAGTTCTGGTGAATTGTGCAATATTCCACAAGCCAATATCAGGCTGATTTGCAAAACAATATCCCCTCCCAGGAAGATCCGTTGTATTCGGCGTGTAACTTGGAGCAAATGCATCCAGAAATCCGAAAAGACCATGATCAATTGTAAGACCCATAATGCTCATATTGTCAGGGTTCAACACACCGTGAGTAAAACCAACCCCCTGCCATCTGGCAACCAAGGAAGCAATACTCTCAACAACCTGCACCACCCAAGCTGTTAAAAAAATTATGATGGGAGCGAAGTTCATAAAAACAAGTAATTAAGTACGCCCGAGTGTAGAACTTTTATCAGAAATTATTTTCAGAGTGGCGGCAAGGGTAGATGAGAGAAAAGACCAAGGTTCAGCATAAAGTGAGAATGCCATTCTCAATTGTAGCAACCACATTGGCAGAAATGTTGCGCTAAAAACTATATAAGCTAGAGAGAAACTGGCGATGCATCAAATCATCACATTCTGTGATACACAATGACGAAGTCCTATTAAAAATAATAAGATGGTCCCTGAGTAATGTGCTGCAGCACGGACGGCAGTATCAACAGCAGAAGCTGAAGAAGCCAATTGCATCTTAATTAGTTCAAAGTGTACATTGCACACACGAGATTTACCATCCCATCTTAATCACTGTCCATGCCCGATATGGGAGGCCACCACACCACTAACTTGGCCAGGAAAACAAAACTTCTCACAAAACTACTGAACCAAGTAGGACTGTGCACCAACACCTTTACTCCAACGGAAAAATGGTTACCTGCATCATACTTGTTAGATGTCAGATCAAGAACTTCTTCGTTGCCTGTGTTGAAAGATAAATTCTCGCTTCTACTCAGTACTTTAGTCTAAAGTGAGGATTCCAATTGCACTGTTCAAATTAACAGTGGCTTGGGGGTGGATATTGAGTTATTGACAAAATTGCCACCACTTCTTCACTGCCGTTCAGATTGTAAATTTTAATTTATTTACGAAATTGTCACCGCTTTGCACAGTGGAAGGGCGCCCACGCGTCAATCATCGTGGATTGCTTTGACTACTTTTCCGTCCGTTTCCATCCCCTTTTCTTTCCCTTCGTCAAATCCCCCCATCCCACCCTTTTCTCAGCAGTACATTCCTGTTACGTTCCTCCGCTTTCCGAATTTTTTTGCTACGATTCCGGCGAAGGCCGTGTCGAAGCTGGTCAAAAACGATTCCTCAGTGCATCAGGTAACTTCTATACGGTTTTCCCAAAATTAGATCGCTTCTAATTCCGATCTGTGTTCTTCAATCATGTTGTGTTTGTCTGTTTTTAATTGTTGGTGCAGGTTCTTGACTATTTTCAAGGTATGTGTCTGAGAGAGGAGCAGAGACTTGGTGAAAACAAGCTATAGAACGGCAAGGGTAGTGAAAAGGAAAGATGAGAGAATTCTGACGAGGCTGGCAGATGAGTTCGAACAACTGACCGCTCAGCTGAACTCTCCGGCACCGATCACCATGGAAATTGGCAAGTTCACCCAAACCTGTCGTCTCGTTTCTCCTCTCATTCGACACTTAGGCGTCGCTTTGAAGTTCGCCGACATAGAGTACTCTGCTGAGGTATTATTCATCTCTTAAACTTGAGAGTTTGATGCTTTTTGGTGAAGGGGAGATTTGGGTTGCAACCTTGTCATTGTCTTCTACATTTGAATCAAATTTCAGAAGTTTGATATAAAATTTGGGTGTTCTTTATGCTTAGGTGGGTTGTGATTGATGAGTGCTTTGATTTCTTTGGTGCATTTGACTCATGGGAAATATGCACATGATTAAATCAGTTACTCATTTTTAAATAAATAATAAAACTAGACGATACTATACAGACAATAAAAAGGGACCAAATTTTTTTTTTACATCCTTATTGTTTATTCAGTGTTCCTCAACTTTATAATTGATTTGCTCATATTTCCTTTTGATTTAATGGATTTTTTTTTATATAAAAAAGTATTATTATTAATGGGAGGGAGAGAGTTTTAAACTGTTACAATTATTTAGGAGAGAGAGAGAGTTTTGAATTCGAAATGGGTGGAAACCCAACACCATATACACTTAAGATATTGAACCGCATGCTGATTTAATGGTTTCAGCTAATTCAGTTTCTTAGAGCAACTTCCTGTGCAAGGATGTAAAATTGAGAATGTAAATTAACATTTTATAACTCTAGAGACATGTTTTGCCCTAGTAGGAGAATATAAATTTCATGAAAATGAAATGCATCTGACTTTTTTTGTTATTGTTTTTTTTTTAATTTAATGTGATGAAATTTTTCTTCATTGCGTTAAAATAATAAAAGGAAGAAAAAAAATACTAAATAAAAACTCAATTACATAAATTCCTAAATATTTCTTATTATACTTATGTATGGTGATGCTTGAGATGTAAAAATGAAAATATACTACTTTTTTTTTTACATCTTCTGGTGAGGGTGAGTAATTCTGATATTGAAATTCCGGTGCACTGAATTTCAAATATATTTTTAAGTTATATAATACACAATTAAGACATTTTACATATTTCAAAGATGATCTTAATTATTTATATTTTCCTTTTGATTTTGTTCATACATACTTCCCTTTGATGTGAGTGTTTCTTTGTTGTTTTTTTTTTTTAATTAAATTTTGATTAATGTGGTGGTTGCCAGGTTAATGGGATTCAAAGGCAGTAAAGTCAGTTAATACCCTAGAAGATTTGCTTGACCGTGAAATACAACAGAACACCATGAAGGACCAAAGTAGTGCTTCGAGATCCCTCAACAGAGTGAAGCGTTCGCTTGAGATGCTTAAGATAATATTCGAGCAAACTATGGCCTCAAGGTTTTACTTATCTCAAACCTAGCCTCGATCTTCTCTGAATTCACTGTTTCAAGGTATGTGGCTGTGAGCCCACTTCAGAGGCCGGTTCGACATTCCGTTGTTTGTGAGGTCGCCACGAAGAAGCGCGACTCTGCTGTGAAGAGAGCTTGGCAGGCCGAAAAGAGGAGGATTTACAACAAATCCCGGAAATCCGAAATCAAAACCCGGATGAAGAAGGTACTTCTCTTTTCGGCAAGTTAATTTGATTTTAACTGAGGATCGAGAAATTCTGCAAACAATTGCACCAGGCTCCTCTTTTGGATTGCCGCTGCAAATAAGGACACGAGGAATTTCTTTTAAGAAGAGAATATGAGGAGCATATATTCCTAAAAGTTATTCCTTTTCGAGCGACATATTGATATTTTAGCATTAGATCTAAGCAACGTGGGCTAATATATATCAATGAACAAAGAGCATCCCAATGGGTTTAGAAAAAGAGTAGAATTTAGTGATTAAGGGTATATTAATATTTTCGTATCAACTTTTGGTTATAATTATTATAAATTTAAAGTTTTAAAGTAATGGCTATAATTTTATTTGGGGTCCAAATTTTCCTATAAAATGAAAGTGTCTGAGAGAGGAGCAGAGACTTGGTGAAAAAAAGTTATAGAATGGCAAGGGTAGTGATAAGGAAAGATGAGAGAATTCTGACAAGGATGGCAGATGAGTTCGAACAACTGGCCGCTCATCTGAACTCTCCGACACCGATCACCATGGAAATTGGCAAGTTCACCCAAGCATGTCGTCTCGTTTCTCCTCTCATTCGACACTTAGGCGTCGCTATGAAGTTCGCCGACATAGAGTACTCTGATAAGGTATTATTCATCTCTTAAACTTGAGAGTTTGATGCTTTTTGGTGATGGAGAGATTTAGGTTGCAACCTTGTCATTGTCTTCTACATTTGAATCAAATTTCAAAAGTTTGATGGAAAACTTGGGTGTTCTTTAGGGTTTGGTGGATTGTGATTGATGAGTGCTTTGATTTCTTTGGTGCATTTGACTCATGGGAAATATACACATGATTAAATGAGTTACTCATTTTTAAATAAATAATAAAACTAGACGATACTATACAGCCAATAAAAAGGGACCAAATTTTATATTATATACGTCCTTATTGTTTATTCAGTGTTCCTCAACTTTATAAATGATTTTCTCATATTTCCTTTTGATTTAATGGATTTTTTTTATAAAAAAATATTATTATTAATGGGAGAGAGAGGGTTTTAAACTATTACAATAATTTAGGAGAGGGAGAGTTTCGAACTCGGAATGGGTGGAAACCCAACACCATTTACACTTAAGAGATATTGAATCACATGTTGATTTAATGGTTTCAGCTAATTTAGTTTCTTAGAGCAACTTCCTGTGCAAGGATGTAAAATTGAGAATGTAAATGAACATGTTATAACTCTAGAGACATGTTTTGCTCTAGTAGGAGAATATAAATTTCATGATGAAAATGAAATGCATCTAACTTTTTTTTGTTATTGATTTTTTTTAAAATTTAATGTGATGAAATTTTTATTCATTGCTTTAAAATAATAAAAGGAAGGCAAAAATACTAAATAAAAAAATCAATTATATTAATTCCTAAATATTTTGTATTATTCTTATGTATCGTGATGCATGAGATGTAAAAAATTACCTTTTTGTTTACATCTTCTGGCGAGGGTGAGTAATTTCGATATTGAAATTCAGGTGCATTGAATTTGAAATATATTTTTAAGTTACATAATACACATTTTAAGACATTTTACATATTTCAAAGATGATCTTAATTATTTATATTTTCCTTTTGATTTTGTTCATATATACTTCCCCTTGTGAGTGTTTCTTTGGGTTTTTTTTTTTTTTTTTTCTAATTAAATTTTGATTAATGTGGTGGTTGCCAGGTTAGTGGGATTGAAAAGGCAGGAAAGTCAGTTAATACCCTAGAAGATTTGCTTGACCGTGAAATACAACAGAATACCATTAAGCGCCACAGTAGTGGTTCGAGAATTCTCATCAGAGTGAAGCGTTCACTTGAGATGCTTAAGATAATATTCGAGCAAACTATGGCCTCAAGGTTTGACTTATCTCAAACCTAGCCTCGATCTTCTCTGAATTCATTGTTTCATTAACATGTCTAAAATCATTTTCGTTTGCAAATGCAATTTCATCTTAAGTGTGCTTCTACGTCCACTCATATGTTCTATTTTCTCATATCCACTTAATTCTATATTTCCGTTCATCATGAATTTTTTTTAATATTTAATATTCATTAAGTGTTTTTAAAATAACTGAAAACACTTTTAATGAAAGTTTTTTTGGGTTTCAAAGCACTTAAAGTGCTTCTTGCAAGAAGTATCCAATTATGTGATTTGTAGGAAGCACTTCAAATGTTTTTTCGGGATTCACTTGTATTTTTACTAAGGATTAGTTTCAAAAGTACTCTCAACAAACGCATTTTTAATCATTTTAAAATCACTTCCAAACGAGCTCATAGACTCCTCGTTCTAAACCCATGATATCCATTATACCATGACTTAAATAGTCTACTTAAGGCACATAATTATTTATTGACTAATCTTTGAATTAATTATTCACAAAAGAACAAACCCTAAATCAATGACTGCTATCTCTAATTTTTGTATGTCTATAATTTTGCAGCTAGCTGTTATTTTACTATCACAGATTCACAGTTACTTATAACTTGAATTTCTTTTTCTTTTTTTACTTGGGCAGCGGATATTCAATCATGGATCCGGTTAACACAGCATATAAACAAGTTTTTTACCCCTACCACGGATGGGCTACCAGAAAGGCTGTTGCGGGTGCACTGCACACTCTTCCTACAAAGTCACTGTTCTTGAAAAGGCTAAAATTAGATGGTAAGACTATTCTAGTATGTAACTCATTATTGTCATATTATCTGCTTCCAACCCAGGCTTCTAGCAGACTAGCTTATATATATTGACATTAGGCTAGAGATTTGGGATTGATAGGTTCGACTGCTCATGGTAGCGGTAGCTACCGTGGCCGGTTGCAGGTTCTTTTTTTCATATCCGATATAGAGAAGAAGAAGAAAAAAAAAAATCTTTCGTTCAAATATTGAGCATATATAATTAACATGAATTTACTATGAATGCTATATGTACATGGGTATTTTAGGGTGGGACTTAATTGGTTACACAATTTGTTTGGTATTCTATTTTATCAGAGGCTTCGGCTTTTGTTCTGATGCAAAGGACAGTTATTGCATTGGATCCTCTGATACGCTACATGGACAATTTATTTCATTCAAGGGAGTCAGCTCAAGAGTTGCTACGCTTGATTTGATCGATTTCCGTCTTTCACACATGCATTTTTACAAATGTGCTTTGATTTCCGTGTTTCATATGTATGGTATGATTGAATATCAGTGTGAACCTTATCGGGATTGTTATTCGATTTGGTTATAGTTATGATAATTTTCCTTTTTCCATTGCCTGCCATTCTGTGCTTCCTGTACTGTTGGTCAACTTTTTTGAACAAGAAGGTCTGGAGAGTTCGAAGCGTGGTAAAAACTCAAAAGATGCGCCACTAGTGTCACTTTTTCTATATTGGCCGCGGTTACTTTATTAAATTGCCACGCTTTGGTATAACCATCCCAACAACATCCACCGTCATCACATCCTAGGTATGATGGACTAAATTATTAGTGCCATGAAGGATGAATGTAGTGATAAAAAAAATTCTGTTAAGAAAAAAAGTAAAAAGAGAGAAAAAATTGTGCCATGAAATTCAAAAAAAAAAAAAACGAAAAAATGGTGATGCTCTTATGTTGTAAGTGCTTCGAAGTTTCTACAATGCAGTTGGATCTCTCTATTGTGAAGAAATTTTCTATGCTCTACGTTTTCCTTAGACTTTGTTTTCTATAACTTTTTCTGTTTAGCCATTTATCCCTCAACCAGATTATAACTTTGTTGAAGACCTTTAATTTGAGTTGTTACTTTTTATTTGTGGGACCATGATTTTCTAGGGCTAGAGGAAGGCTAATCTGAATGCTGCTACCTCATAAGTTTAGTCAGTGGCGGAGCCAGAATTCTGAATGAGAAGGGGCCTTTCACAAATATGTATATATATATATATATATATATATATATATATATATATATATATGAGTGTAAAAAGTTGAATTCGTAACATGTTGACATATGCAATTTGTGTAATCCTCACAAAACTGAAAAAAAATCTCTTAAATTCAATACTAAGAAGGAGAAAATGTAAAAACCCAAACAACCAAGTAAGAGATACGTTGTGGAAGGCTAAAGAAAATACAAAGAAGTAGAAAAAGAAGGAAAAGGGGGAGAGGTTTGCAAATAAAGAAGGTGGGTTGCTTTAGAAAATTATAGAGTGTATATTACTGTTAGGTGAGAGGAAGTGGGGTTACTTTTTCCATTTAAAATTGCACATCTCTTTTAAAACTCCTCTGTCAAACTTATTGTTTCATTAGACATCCGAAAAGATTTAAAATCAAAACAGCTCAACGATATCGTTTGCTTCATCTTCTTCCATGAGGTTCACACCTCAGATGAAGTCAGGATGGGCCAGGGACTACCCTAGTCCCTTGGTGGCTCAGCCCCTGAGTCTAGTCATGAACTCAGCTCCGGACGGAACATGGTGCCACCATCACTCTACTCCTGGGCACTAGGTGGAGTCCAAGTGATTCTACTAGATGACCATGCTTGTTCTGCAAGACAAGTGATCTGATCTGGAATTGGATACAATCAAATTTTATAAGTCTTGGAGTTCCTACAATCTAGGAACATGCATGTGCCGTAAATGATCACAACCCCTAAAATGAAGCAATATCTACTTACTAGATATCCTTCATGATTCTCTCGGCTTAGAACAAGGATTCTATACCCAAAAATGTCTCTCTCCCATGATATAAATACACCCTCTTAGGGTTCATATAGGTAACGCAATCTAAATGCTTTAATTCTCTAGCCTACTATTGGAGTCTCATATCATCCACTAACTTTATCGTCGGAGGGCCTTTGGCCTGCACACACCCCCAATCTTAGGCTTGCTCACGGTTGTGTGCAATTTTGCAAGCTGCTTGAAGGTGCACGAATTTGGTTGCAACATCATTGATATCGAGTTAGGTGGACAAGCAAGCATATGAAAGCATGTACAATGAGATAACTTGAGCGAGACAAATTAATCCACAAATATGAGTGAATAGTGTTTGTCCCATGAATAGCTCATTGGTTTACATATGATGATTTAAAGGAGCTTGGAATTACATTGACATGACTACCTCTCACACCACATTGATTTTGGTGGAAAAATATGCAAACGGAAGAACAAATGCTCCTCTCAAACAAGTAGCCCATTAAAATGTGTTCCATTTGGTTTAAGAATGAACCTACACTCCAGTTGGACTCCATTAGCCGAAAGTTGCAAGAATTAATATTTCTATGGTGGGGAATCTAGCATGATGGAAAGAAAATATTTCTATGGTGGGAATCTAGCACGATGGAAAGAAAATATTTCTATGGTGGGGAATCTAGCATGATGGAAAGAAAGGAATAAAAGAAATGGAATTCGAAGGAATAGGTGGGCTGAAAAGAATGAAAGGAATAAAATACAGTGATTTCAAGTGAGATTAGAGAGTGAGCTCTCGACATTGAGGCCGAATTCTGGTGAAAGTGGCCAGCTAAAAAGGAATATGGGTTTTTGAACTTTAATTCTGGAAAAAGATTAAAATTTAATAAAAATCTAGTGTTAGATTAGATATTGATTTTAGTTCTCTAATGTGTACTTAATTCAAATTTTTATTATATTTTTGTTTTAATATTTAATAGATATCTTATTTAATGTCATTATATTAAAGTTAAAATTATTTAGTATTAGGCTTATTATATTAACACCCCACATACTTAATGCACCTCATATTTGTTTTTTTTCATTAAAAATTATCTTAATAAACCTCACATACTTCCCATAACACCCTTACACCCCACATTCTTAACATACAGCTTACATTTTCTACATACACCCTCACATTATTCAAATCTTATAATTCTCATTTTTACTTCCGTGGTTTTCATTATTCTCCATGGAAATCCTGATTTTTCGTTTCATTCTTGTAGTGTATGTTAATGATATAATCATCACTACCTCTTCTTGTGTTTGTCAATCCATCATTTCTCAATTACAAGCAATGTTCCCTATAAAAGATTTAGGGGATATTCATTATTTTTTGGGAATTGAGGTTTAGAGATCATCCAAAGGTCTCTTTTTGCCTCGATCTAAGTATGCATTGGATTTGCTTAAAAAGACAGATATGCTTGGTGTCAAGCCCTATAGTACTCTAGTTAGTTCTTCCAAATTAGATCATTTTGGAACTTTATTGTTTGATCCCATCTTCTCCACAATGTGTGCTCTCCAATACCTTACTTGGACTAAGCCTGATCTAGCATTTGCTGTCAACCAAGTTTGTCAGTACATGCAATCTCCTTAGTCTATTCATTTGTAGGTTGTAAAAAGGATCCTCAAGTACCTTAAAGGCACAGTTGGTTCAGGTATATGGTTCACTAAAGGTCCTTTATACCTCACTGCTTGGTCTGATGCTGATTGGGCAGGTTTCCATGTTGATATAAGGTCTACTAGTCAATATTGTGTTTCCTTAGGTCCAAATCTTGTATCATGGAGTGCCAAGAAGCAGAATACATTGGCCAGGTCCTTAATTGAAGCAGAATATCGATCTCTGGCCAACATTGTTGCAAAACTCACTTGGGTATGCAAAATTCTTCAAGACATATATTTTCCTCTTCTCAAAACTCCTATTATATTATGTGATAACAAGAGTGCCATAGCTTTGGCCTTCAATCCTGTCATCCATGTAAGGACTAAACATGTGGAGATCGATTACCATTTCATTAGAGACAAAGTTCTTCTTGGAAATATTGGGGTTCAACATGTTGCCTCTCTTCTTCAAATTGTAGACATTTTTACCAAGTCTCTTCTTGTTGACAGATTTGCTACAATATCTCACAAGCTCCCAGTTCGTTCACCTTCCTTTAGCTTGAGGGTGTATTAGGAGTAAAGCACCAGATTAGTATCTAACTTGTTAGATTAGCTTGTATGCAGTATGTGTTAGTTATGTAAAATTGCTTAGTCAGCAAGTATAGTGGGCATATTGTTATTTATGTATAAATACTCTACATGTACATTCATAGATGGTCAATGAGAATACATTCTTTAGATTCAATCTCTCTCTAAACTTTCCGTCTCTCTCTATCTAATTGTCTCATAACTGTCACACTTTCTACAGTTAGCCCTCTCCAACCAGCTTTAGATAACTTGTTTCTTAAACTTTACCTTTAAAATATATACAAAGTAGGGGTGGGCAAACGGGTAAAGGAACCGCGGGTAGGGGCGGGTAATGTAGGTTCGGGGCGGGTACAGGCCGAGTCCTCTTTTTTTTGGGAACAAACGGGGCTGGGCGGGGCGGGCCATGGTTATTTACGGGGCGGGCCGGTTCTTAAACTTTAGAAAAACGAGGCCCCGGACCGGCCCGTTTCTAATTATAATCAACGATCGAGATTGAATGATAACCTATCATTCAATCTGAACCGTTAATTTGTAACTTAGGTTTCCAAAATCCAAATCAGTTTCAGACTCTCAGTAACTCTCGAATCTCGATCTCTCCAACACTCCCTAACCCTCTCAGCTCTCTCGAATCCATGGCGCCACTCCTTCGTCCACCTTCTCCGACACGACTCCGGCCAACCACAAGCAAGCCACACATACAGACAAGCACACACACCCTGCTACTCACTCTCTCACTCCCACACCCCACCCCACCTCTCCAGTCTCCACCGTCACTCCCTCGAGCCTCGACTCCCTCGACGGCTACTGTCTACCATCGGCGTAACCAAGACTTTCTAGGATGGGAAAGTCGAACCTGTTTTCTAGGTTCACCAGGAACGAGTTTAATTTGGAGTCCAAGTCTACCATTGGCGTCGAGTTCGCCACCAGGAACGAGTTTATATTTTTAGTTTTTCTGATTTGGGTTTGATTTAATTATCTAGCTGATTACTTGGAAAGATTTGATATATATAATATCTTGGTTTGAGTTTTGATTGAATTGTATTCGCAGCTCAATTGTTCATTGCTGTCGGTTTTGAGTTTTTTGGGATTCGGTGGAGATTTCATTCCATGAGGGTTTGCTACTCTGCATGTTCAGGGTAATTTTGTGGGGATACTGTTTTCTATGTAATGCTAATTACTAATGCCAGGTGATATTATTGATTGCAATGAAAACTTTGATAATGCCATATCGATTTTGATTCTTAATACGAGTGTTATTTCAGTTTGTGTTTTCTGCATTCGGTTTTGTATGTCAAGTGTTATGATTATTTCAAAGAACACCGATTCTATCACTTGCAATTGAAGGTAACTTTTGATAAGTTTGATAATTTGTAAACCATCTGCGCCACAAGCCGCCATCCACAAAGCATCACCAGCTGCGACTTTGTCTCTGATCTGTTTAAATTTTCAGGTAACTATTTAAATTTTCAGGGTTTATCGATTAACTCTCACTCTCTCCAAACGCCTTTGTCTCTGATCTGTGTGTATGTGCGTGTGTGTGTTCTCTGTCTGTGTGTGTGTGCGTGTGTGTGTGTTCTGTGTTCTGTGTGCGTGCGTGTGTGTGTGTGTGTGTATGTTCTGTGTGTGTGTGTGTGTGTGTTTTGTTTTGTGTGTGTGTGTGTTTTGTTTTGTGTGTGTGTGTGTTCTGTGTTGTGTTGTGTGTGTGTTCTGTGTTCTGTGTGTGTGTGTGTTCTCAGTCAATTCCTTAAACGAGAAGGTAATTTCAAATTCATGTCCTCAAGTTCCTTGTTATACTTATATGTGCAGTTTTTATATATGTGCAGTTTTGATTTATACATGTGCAGTTTTGATTTATATATGTGCAGTTTTGATATATGTGCAGTTTGGTTTTATACAGATCGAGCATACATGTGCAATTTGGATGTCTTGGACTTTCGGATATTTTGTATGTGGATTTCATTTTTAGATGTTGGAGGACGATATAATATTGTTATTTTGGATGTATTGTTAAAACTTAATTTATGAACTTGGATGTTAGACTTTGTATTTAGATTAGATGTGAATAATGGTGAATTTGTGCAAAATCTGCATAAATGCAGTGTCACTGTGATTGTGCAGTTGCAAATTGCAATCTGTGCAGTTTGCAAACTGTGCAGTGCAGTTAAAAAAAAAAAAAAAAAGGGTACCCGTGGACCCGGCCCGTTTTAACCGGGCCGGGTAATGTCCGGTTCCTATACAAGAAAATCCAATCCCCGTCCCGTCCCGGCCCGTTTCGAGTAATGTTAGGTTCCTATAAACTTAGGTTCGGCCCGGCTCGCCCCGGCCCGTGCCCAGCCCTAATACAAAGGTCATATTTTCTTAATTCAATTCATGCCACTTGCACCTTTCAAGTTTTACAATTTAAATTTAGGGGTCTCTTCAATGTCCATATATAGTTTTTTTCTTTAACAAATATTAGCCCACACTCCCAAAATTCTTGCCTCCGCCCTTATAAAATGACAAGTGCTACGTCAGTGCAAGGCATCTTTTCAGTTTTCAAACTTTTGTGTTCAGTTTGTTCTTGGCAATTAAAAAAAGAGAAATGCTAAGAAGACTCTTTCAAAATAGAACTCTTTATGGACTCTCCGCCCTTTCATATTTTTGTCATAATATTTTATAATGTTGACACATAAATTGTGCCAAAAACATGGTGAGGTCCACTGAAAATCAGGAATTCAATTCCAGAATTTGGAGGAATTGGATTACTGAGGTGATGGTGAGAATTGAATACAATTCCTCCAAATTCCGGAATTGAATTCCTGATTTTCAGTTCACCCCACCATGTTTTTATTCCCAAGAGGCTGAGTAAACATTGGAATCCTTTCAATGGGGAATGATTCCATTTCATTTCATCCCAATTCGATTGGTAAACATACCATATATTTCTTTCGCAGTCATCACTTGTAGTTGAGAAGAACTTATCTGTACCGAGTTCGTCATTGTATTAACATTTTGAACCAATAAAGAGATTTACACATATCAATCTATATTGGCTCAGGACGTCACATAGTTTCCCTAGGGGTGCAAGCAAAACTTGCCTATCCTCTTGGGTTGTTGAGGGCTTCCCCCCGTTTTGCGTTCGTCCTTGTTTTGATTGGTTGTTCCGGGCCGGGTGTGACTTTTTTTTTTGGTCAATAAAAGCACAAAGGTTGCGGACAGTTCCGGGTTTGCTTTGATATGAAGGAAAGCAACAACTATTTAAACAATATGCCAGTACTAGTACATTTTTTTGGCACAATTCTCGTGCCAACATTATAAAATATCATGCCACAAATATGAGGTGACGAAGAGTCTATGAAGAGTTATACTTTGATAGAGTCTTATTAGCATTTCTCTTTTTTTAATTATGGACAAACTGAACACAAAAGTCTGAAAACTAAAAAGATGTCTTGCACTGACGTAGCACTTGTCATTATGTTAGGGCAGAGGCAAGAGTTTTAAAAGGAGTGTGGGCTAATATTTGTTAAAAAAACTATATATGGATATTGAGGAGATTTGAATTGTAAAACTTAAAAGATGCAAGTGGCATGAATTGAATTAAGAAAATATGACTTGTGCATATATTTTAAGGGTAAAGTTTAAGAAACAAGTTATCTAAAGCTGGTTGGGAGGGCTAACTGTAGAAAATGTGACAGTTATGAGAGAATCTGTCAGAGAGAGAGGTAAAGTTCATAGAGAGATTGTATCTGAAGAATGTATTCTCATTAACCTTCAATGAGCGTACATGTGGAGAATTTATGCATAAATAACAATATGCCCACTATACTTGCTGACTAGGCAATCTTAAGAAACAAGTTATCTAAAGTTATAGTGAAACAATGTAAATAAAAGGCATTTCTGATGCTTAGGGTCGCCGTTTGGCAGAGAATTAAAATTTGTTTTTGAAAGCAGAGAAGTCTATGCATAAACCTCTACAGAGAGAGTCCATCTACAGCTCTTATGAGTGAATAGCTGTGCTAACACCCCACCCAACTGCAACCTAATCGAAGTTGAACTGGACGGCCAAGGCGGCAGAGTCGAGTTGGTGAATGAGAGCTCAGATCATCAAGTTGTCTGGTATGGAGAGAAAACGCAGATGTACAACCTGTTCGAAATTATGTATTTAATTTACTTGATTAGAGATTGGCTTGAATTTTTTTTTTTTTTAGCAAACTGATCATGATGCGGTATGTCAACATGAGTCCGAGAGGTGTTAGAAAAATAGAAAAGAGGAAAATATTTTTAAGTAAGTGAATTAAGGATGTCATTTTATTTTCCAAGTTATTTTCTTAATTCTCTGCAGTCTAGAAGAGGAAATTTAAAATTACTAAGTAATTTCAAGATGATGGAATTTGAATTTGAATTTTTTTTTAAATTTGTAAGTTTTCTTATTTGTCTAGGATCAGTTATGGTGATGATTTGGTGGGTGGTGGAGGCAGTTTGATAATGGGTGGTGGTGGTGGCGGCGATGGTAATGGAAGCCATAGTTGTGGTGTTGTACAACGTTGGTGGTGGGAGTGGAGGTAATGGTTGTGGTGGCGGCACCAACGACAATAATGGTGGGCGTGGTGGTGGTGATGGCAAAGCATGATGGTGGTACAAAAGTGGGTGGTGGGTGTGTAATAATGAAAATGATTATAGCTCTCACTTATAGAAATTTAAAAAGGCTAAATTGGATTGTTCATCCCTGTGGTCATATGACACTTGCATGATCACCCCCGTGGTGAAAAAACTAGGAATTAAACCCCTGTGGTCTAGAATGTTAGCAAATTTAGTCCAAAAGTAAAATTTATGTTAAAGAACTGTTAAAAGTTGGGGTAAAACTGTATTTTCAGTTCCAATTGACATTGAATTGGGTCTTTTTTTTTATTTAAAAAATTAAGCATTATTTTTTTTTGTTAATTGTTATAAAAAAATTATTTATTTTAAATGTCAATTGGAACTAAAAATACAGTTTTACCTATACTTTTAACAGTCATTTAACATAAATCTTACTTTTAGACTAAATTTGCTAACATTCTTGATCACAGGGGTTTAATTTCTAATTTTTTCACCAAGGGGGTCATCATGCAAGTTTCCTATGACCACGGGGATGAATAATCCAATTTGGTCATTTAAAAATGATACTATTTCCATGAAATTTAAAGTCAGAATTTAAAAACCCAACCCCAACCATACTACATACCAAGTCTCTACCATCTTTAAATTGAACTCCAGTAGTTCCTTATAAATAGATTATACTTATAGATATCATTTTTTTAACGATTGCAAATACTCGAAATATAGTTATCACGCACTCCAAATTATAATCACTGTATAAACATTTTTTTTTAGTTCTAGCGGCCTCTAGTCACTGTAACTCTCTCAGAAACTACCTATATTATAGATTGTAGTCATTTTAGTCATTTTACTTATTTAATATACCTATATTATAGATTTTCTGTCGACAATCTACCTATATCAAAAATAAGTCTTTTTAGTTACCATATTATAGATATTTTTTGCTTGTAATCTACCTCTTCAGAATTAGTTGTATTCAACTCTGTCTCAAACATATTTCATTTCAAAAAATTTGTAGTCTTCTTATGATATAGCTATGTATGCTACAATTGTACTCAATTGAAAAAACAAATTGGAATTTTAGACCTGGATCTAAACTGCCCTTTTTTTTTAAATAAGGAACAACTAAAAAGTCCAGTTGAATTTAGCTAAAATTTAATTTAACTTCAAAATAGAAAGTATGATTGGAGATGCACGAAAGTGTATCGAGTCTCATCCCAGTCCTACTCCAAAAACTACAAACAAACCAATAAAATATTAGTTGGATTCTTTTCTCTGCTGATCCTTCGTATACCTTTTCAGTTATCAGACATCTGAAGAACCAAGTCTAACCATCCTCTCATAGTCATTGACATTCGTCCAACGCACAAAAATAACGTTCTCAAAGTCTCTAGCAGTTGAAGCTAAGGAAGATCCAGGTTAGTCATTTAGTTATCAAATCCCTACATAGTTTCTCTCCCTTTTTGGTGGTACCTATTTTATTGTTTGAAATTTGAATCTTACAATTTGTTTTTCTCTGTCAATTTTTTTAAAGAAGGACAGGCATGGAAATTGTTAGTTTCGTAGTACAAGTTGGTGAGTGGTTATGGACTCCAGTGAAGCATCATGTGGGTTACTTGGTGCATTACAAGAGCCACATGCAGTCTCTTGAAGTTCTGGTCGAAAAGCTAGAGGCCAGGCAGAATGATTACCAGCGAGACGTGGATGCGGCACTAATGAAAGGAGACGAAGTTAAATCCGAGGTTCAAAAATGGCTCAAGGATGCTGACAAGGCCATAATCGATGCGAAAAGACTAAATAAAGAAGCCGGAGAAGACAAAACATGCCTCGGCGGCTGCTGTCCGAATTTGAAATGGCGTTACAGTTTAAGCAAGAGGGCCGTTAAGGAGGCAGAAGAAATGAACAATCTTAAAGAAGAGAAAAGGTTTGAAACAGTTTCGCTTCAAGTTCACCGACCCGTTGAGTTCGAGTCCACCATGTCAACAGGAGATTTCGAAGCATTTGAAGCAACAAGGGAGGCCATGGATGGGGTCATGAAGGCACTGAAAGACGATAACGTCACTGTCATTGCGGTCTATGGAATGGGAGGCATAGGCAAGACGACCATGGTGAAACATGTTGGCGTGCAAGCGCGTAAAGGCAAGCTCTTTGATCATGTGATTATGGCTGTCGTTTCCCAAAACCCGAACCTGGTAAAGATTCAAAAACAGCTTGCAGAAATGCTGGCCTTGAATTTGAGTGAGCAGACAGAAATAGCCAGAGCAGGTAGATTAAAGGAGAGAATAATGAGAGGGAAAAAGATCCTGATAATTTTGGACGACATTTGGAAGACAATAGATTTGTCTCTCATAGGGATCCCCGATCACTACGAGCTCCAAAACTGCAATTCCAAAGTTCTACTCACCACAAGGATATGGAATGTATGTCATGCCATGAAGAGCCAAGAAAAGATTCATCTCGATATCCTATCAGAAGAAGATTCTTGGGCCTTGTTTGTGAAGAAGGCAAACAGGTCTTTTGAATCAACCAATTTATGTGACATAGCAAGGAAGGTAGCCAGAGAATGTGGTGGTCTCCCAATTGCTTTGATTGCAGTTGCAAGAGCACTCGGAGATAAGGACTTGGAAGAATGGAGAGAAGCAGCTCGACGACTAGAGATGTCCCAAACTACCAACCTTGATGACGAGGAGGATGTGTTCAGATGTATAAAGCTGAGCTACGATTACTTGAAAGGAAATGACGCCAAGTCATTTTTCTTACTTTGCTGCTTATTCCCGGAGGACTCTGATATCCAAATCGAAGACTTGCTGAAGTATGGTTTTGGGAAAGGATTGTTTCGAGATGCCAATTCAATGCAAGATGCCAGAAGCACAGCACATTTAGTGGCCAAGTACCTTAAAGCTTGTAGCTTGGTTTTGGATGGTGAACAAGATGGATGTGTAAGAATGCATGATGTGATTCGGGACATGGCAATACGAATTGCATCATCTGGGGATGGCCAAGGATTTTTCGTAAAAGCTGGCTGCAACTTAAAGGATTGGCCAACGAATTCACTTGAAGACTACTCTGCAATCTCCCTAATGGGGAATGAAATTTGCAATCTTCCTGACGAGTTGGTATGTCCAAAACTCCAGATTTTATTACTACAGTCAAATTTTGAAGTACAGGAGATCCCAGAAGATTTTTTCAAAAGCCCAAATGCATTAAGGGTATTCGACATAAGTAGTACCGAAATTTCTTCATTACCATCATCATTTAATCTCTTAACCAAGCTCCAAACGCTGCATCTAGATCGTTGTCAGTCAATAACGGATGTATCAATTCTCGGAGAACTGAAAAAACTGGAGGTTCTTAGTTTGAGAGAATCTGGTATTGAGGAATTGCCGGAAGAAATTGGACATTTGACCAATTTAAGGATGTTGGATCTCACTATGAGTACCTACATTGCAACAATTCCATCCAATGTGATATCACGGTTGTCCAAATTAGAAGAACTATACATGCAACAGAGTTTCGCTGACTGGGGCAAGAAAGTTGAAGGAGAAGATGACAAAACTAATGCTAGTTTTGATGAGCTAATTAGCTTGTGTTACTTAAAGATTTTGAAGGTTGACATTTCTGATGTAGAATGCCTTCCGAAAAATGTAGGGTTTCTTCGAAATTGGGGAAATTTTGATATATGTATAGCAGAAAACCAATTTTATCGGTCCATGAATGTGCAATTATCAAAGAATACCAGTTCTCCATTTTCAAGAGCCTTGCTTCTGGACACAACAATCAATACGCTGCCGGATTGGTTTAACAGCACAGTGACGGAGAGAGTGGAGAAAATAATCTACATGGAGCCTAGAAGTTTAACTGACATTCTTGTGGAGTACAATCATGGGAAGTTGCACGGACTCAAGTTTTTGCATCTCCAAGAGTGCCGTGAGATGGTAACTTTGATGAACACAGAAACTAGGGTTCTAAATAAGCCTGTGCTCGAGAGCTTGGAAGAGTTGCATGTCTTCTACTGGGACCGCTTGCAAGAGTTATGTGTTGGTGAATTACCGCAGGGGTCGCTTGGAAATCTCAAGTTATTGGAGGTGGAGCAGTGTGAAGGTGTGGCTGATGCGCTTGTTCCATCTAATCTGTTGCAGAGACTACAAAATCTTGAAGTACTAATTGTATGTACCGCTGGTATGGTTGATATATTCAAATCTCTAGGGCTTGAACAAGGAGAAACGGTCTTGACAAAATTGAGAGAGATGAAACTGGAGAATCTACCGGAACTGACAAACATATTGAACGGTCCTGCTCAGCCTGCAATGTTCCATAACCTTAAAACTCTGGCGATTTCCAAGAGCAAGAAATTGAAAACTCTCTTCACATTCGACGTAGCTCAATGTCTGCTGCAATTGGAAGAGCTTTGGGTGGAGGAATGCCATAACTTGGACAAACTTTTCGGCCTAAACGAGGGATTAATTGTGCAGGATGACGAGATCATTTTTCCACAACTGAAGAACTTAGCATTGCAAAGTCTTTCAAAGCTGACAAGCGTACTCGCTGGAAGTGCAACACTTGTGTGCCCTTCATTGGAATACTTGCATGTGCTGGACTGCCCCGTGTTTTTAAACTCTACTTCTGACTTCCACAGCAATATGCAAGTCCAAGTAAACAATGAGCAACATTTCCTCCTCCTAAGGAAAAGGTACATCTCTCTCATGCAGAAATTTTCATTTGTCATTTCCTTTTCTATCTATTTTCTCTATTTCCTTCTAAGGAAATGGCTAAAATCATCACAAATCAAATACCAATTGTTGAACTGATCAAAATTAAATACCAACGACATATCAATCTCACTGGAATTTAAAAATAAATTGAAAAAGGGTCCAATGATCTCCAACAATTGAGTAACTTATTATGATAATGCACCTAATTGTTTATCTTTTGCTTTGAATTTTTTTTAAAGCTTAACATTACAGAATGCTTTATAAATTTGTTTGGAGAGCAAAAACCAAAGAAAATTGCTGAGTTATACTTCTCCTTTATTTTGAATTGACCAAAAGGTTGTGGGAGCAGAGGTAATTAATTTTCCTGGAAGAAGAAGCTGATGAACAAAGAAGCAAGAGGAATTTCTCAAGGTCCACAAGAAGAATAATATTCCTCACATATTTTCCTATATTTTTTTAATAGTACTCCATTTTCGTTTCTACTCAAATAGAAAATATTTTCTTTTGTACCTAAAATACATTTAAGTTTTATATTTTTGGTTGTTGGGAGATTAATGTTTCTAGGTTTTTTTCTGCCTACCCTTCCATCCATGGATGGAGCCAGAAACTTTCTCAAAAGAGGCAACTTGAATGATAAAATGAAATCCACACCCAAATATAATTGTTTGGTTGTGATGGTTATCCCTTATTTGTGTTGTAAGTTGTATCAAAAGCAACTACATTACCAAAAAAAGAAGTAAGCTTTTCTTGAAGTAGAATCAACCCAAAAATGGGCTGAATTCCTCATCTCTATCAACTTCGAAATATAAAGGTTGGTTTCTTTTCCTTTTCTGAATCAAATTATTCAAGAAACAATGTTAGCATCATGTCCCTTTGACTTTTTCTTTTAATCTCTTTCAACCTTTCTCAAATCTTTGTCAGTACATCCAACATTTGCAATTCCACTTGCCTCATTCTCCATTATTCTGAATTGTTGACTTGTAGATACATTTGCACTACGTAGTCTTTCCATGTAAAGCTTCTTTGCTTACGAAACTTTGCGGTGTAAATGTAGTAGGCGTACTCTTGTAGGGGTTGAAAGTACATAATTATGACATTGTTCAAAGTTACAAGTAGACCACTTTGTTCTAGACTTGTCACGAGAAATGTTTAACTTGGCCTTACAACACACATGCGTTGATCCAAGATTCCTTTCTTCTTTGGTTGACGTATTTCTTTGTCATAAGTCTCATCCGGTACACCTTCCTTTAAACAAACAAATTATTTCCAGGTAATTTCATTCATTCCTTTTTTCTTCTTACTTGAACCCATTCTAACACGAAATCCAACTTCCCATGCATAATGATTGTAAAAATCAGATGCTTCCGTTATTGATACAAGTTCTTGGCCAACTTTGGGTTTACGTTCTGTTTGCACTCAAAATATACCCATTTTTACTTATTTGGGCAATTTGGGTAAAATATGGCATTTGGAGGATTAATATGCAAGAAAGCTAACTTGGAAAGATATTTGGCTGCAAGTAGATGGGTTTGGCACTATAATATTGTTTTTCCCATTTGTTTGGATGGTGGAGGTTTGTCAAGCCTTTGTTTAATAAAGATACATGCATGTATTGCAAGTGGATGGGAGAGCCTTTGGATAAGGAACAAATGAAAGAAGCCAACTTGCTTCTTTTAATTGTTAGTTTATTACAAGTGGGAAAACATGTGCTAAAAACATGTGGTGGAGATGCAAATTCCCCTTTTAATATTGTTTCTACGTGCAAGTTGGCAAAAGCAATGCAAGCTACCCAAGTAAGGAAATACAAGCTGCCCAAGCTTCTTTCGGGCAAGTACAAAACCTCAGCAGGAGGGTTTCCTCCAGACCTCTATAAAAGGGAGCAGATACACAAGGATTATAGACACTCAAACAAACAAACAAAAGCACAAACTCTGCTCAAACCAGATTTGCCGAAAGCCTTCTTTTATCTAAGTTTATTAGCTCTGCTGCTCACTTGCGGTATCGATCTCATTTATAGCTTTTATGTACTCATTTCCAGCCATATAAATTACAAGCAATCTGCAATATTAGTCACTTTCCTCTGTCATTTATATTTCCAAGCAACCTTGTCATTTACATATTGTTCTATCTCTCCATATAAGTAAAGTCCTTATTTTTAAGGCAAACAAAGAACCTTAATTTGAGCAACTCCCACTCAATGACACAATCTCTTGGTTCGAAGTCAAACTCAGGCGCAACCTCAATCATTCAAATCCCGTCTACTAGCGGCATCTAGTAGTGGCACGCCCGCACCCACCAATCTCGTATGTGAAGTAAATCCCCGGCTTGCCCGCAAGGCACCATGGCGGATTTAGGGAGCAAACACGTTCATCTGCAACTTGTTCTTCCATCGTACAAGTTGCAATTAACATTGAAAAAAATCTTTTTAAAACATAGTTAACTTATTTCAAGAAATAAATTCCTGAAATTTTTTAATCTGAAACCTCATTTATTTATTAATACATTGATATTTTTACACTAAAAGAGGGAGAGTTCGGTTAAGTCACACAATAGACAACCTAATTTGGTGTTGAATTCGCCATTCACGAGATTCGAACATAAGACTTCTCATTTCTAAGTGAAGACAAATACCATCAGACCGTAATACTGAGTGGCAAAAAAACAAAAATTAAAACTAAAGCATAAAAAAAATGGAGTTGGGCTTGAACCGGTACCACGTCAATTTTTTTTAAAGCAAGGATATTTAAACACATCTTTTTACTTTCCACACATTCTTGTTAATTTTTTGTCATTGTTCTTTTTCAATTAACTCGATCTAACGGCCAGAAATTAAGAGGGGTGTGTAAAAGGTAAAAATAGGTGTATGGACTGCATCGTTTTTTTTATCAACAAGAAGAAGAATCTAAAATTGAAGAATCAAGTTGAGATGGCGTTAACGAAATCATGCAATCGCTCACGAGTTCATGAACAACTCGAAGAAAGGTTGAAATCAATACAACCACAAAGAAAATACCTTATAGAAGCTTGAAAGAGAATTTTAATTTTCTGACGACTTTACGAAATTTGAAGTATGTGCGCCCTGCTCTCCTTCAACCTACTATAGAAGAAGCTCATAGAAAAAACCTTTATTGGAGAAAGACCTCTGTGTTGACTACAAAGAATTAACGCGTGAACCCTTAATTTTTTTTTTTTAATTAACTCACTCAATTTGTTTAGGTATAACAAGATTATATAACCTCATAATTTTGTTATCATTAAACTGATTTAACAGCTCATATAAAAGACGTCGTCACATGTCCTCAAAATGAATATCTTATAGGGAACTTTAACGAAAAGCACCTGGTACGGTTCACTTTAACGAAAAACCACATTTTTACACTAAAAAGTCAATCTTGGTACTATTCACTTTACCCTTTATTTTGTCCTTATCATTAAAACTCAAAGTTTTCAAGCTCTTTTCATTAGTTTTCCTTATCTTTCTTATAAGAGCATCTATAATAATATATTGTCAAGTGCAAATATGTATCATTAAATCAAACAGTCCTCATATATGGAACCGATTCTATATACACTGAGCTTGCTGAATAGGCGATCCGAGCCGTTGAAATTTGATATAATATCTACAATTATTATAACTTAAGGATCCTTGTTCGTAGCTGTTGGATCAAATTTCAATGATTCGGATTGTTTGCTCAACAGACACAGTTTTATTGGATGCGGAGGAGATCTGGATCTCTCGTATATTAAAAAGGTTTGATGTGGCATGAAGACTCCTCCGCTTAGTCCGCTGACATGGCACGCATGTGAGGCCCACATTTGAGCGCCACATGGATTCCCGAAATAAAAACCAACAGCCAATAGGAAACACGGAACTGAAACTGAACTATTAACTGAAAACATTAGGGCGCCACAAGAATAGTTTGAAGTCCGCGACTTCGCTTCCGACCTATCTCCAATCTCCAATCCGTCTGCCGGAATTCAATTTCTTCGAATTCACTCTCCAAGTCCATTCCCCACTCTCTTCACCCCACATCTCTTCGAAATTCTATTTATGCCCCACAATTAACACAGGTATTCCAATTCCCAATTCGCTCGCATTGACGTCAATCGATCGCCTTCTCCATCACTCGTGCTGCCCTAATTTCAACTTCTATGAGGTTTTGGGACCGCACTGTACTTGAAATTAGGTAAAATTCGGCGAATTGATCTGTTTTGGAGGGTACCAGTGGGTGCAAGTTCAAGTTCTCGATTAAACTGATCGAATTTTCGACGTGGGTTTGCTAAATTGATCGACTTTCGACGTGGGTTTGCTAGGTTTTTAGCGAAAGTCTTGGTTTTGAGGAGCGGTGATGGACTACGAGCTCTCTGATAGCAGTGGTAAGCTAAGTTGAATTTGCTTATCTGTTTTTCAATTTTGGTTTAAGTACCTTTGTTCTTCCATTGTGTAATCTATTGGTTCTCAAGAGTAATTTTGACTCAAATTCTTGAATTTATGTTAGGTGTGGTAGAATTTGGGTTTAATTACTGCTTTTTTACTGTTGAATTCATCATTTTCGTGGGATTGTCTTGAAATTTAACTTCTTTGGTCGACCATGGTAGAATTAGAAGAAAATTTAATTGTAATGTAGTGTACCCGGCTTGTGCTCCGAGGTAATAGGATTTTTTATTCGGCTTTGATCCTTCTTTTACTTCTTATAAGTTGGTTTGGAAGCACCATGTAAGAACTTTAAGTTCTCCCACAACATGTACTTTGATGCCATTATTTGAAGATTGACTCCGATTCGGGTATTCCATTCTTCCCGTCTGTAAGTTGGTCTTGCTTATTGTTTTGAACCTTGTATATTTGCATTCTGAACACTGGGTGGACACCCAAAAGATAGTTACTCTTTTTTGTTGCTTGGAATTGTTTCTTCATCCTCCAGGGATTAAAGTCACTTGTAATTCTCTGTGGAATTTGGTGAATGGTAGTTAGGTCCTACTATTCTGATTCTAGCCAAGGTCACTGTGTTGGAGAAGGTGGCTAATTGTTTAAGAAAAGAAACCTACTGGCATTAAGAGTTTTCATATTGGCCACATTTCGTGTGGTTGTTGTTGGTTTGGTTTTAGCGATTCAGGAAAGTTGATAATTAATGCTAAGTTATGGCTTATATTAGTTTAACCCAGGATGCTTTAGTTTAGTGTAGAAATAATGAAAGATGTATTTTAAGCATATTATAATGTTTTTGTTTTAAATATCTGCAAGGCTGTTATTTAACGTTGATACTGCTCTTGGATGCTATAGCAACATTTTTAGTGGACCGTGCATGCTTCTAGAACCCATCTTCTGTATTATCAGAACATGTTGGTTTGATTTTCATTTTTAGTTCGTTTTATGCTAGTGTCAGGATACATTTTGAGGAAGGAACACATTCTTACGTGGCTTGCCTGGACTCTGGAATATAAGATCCATTTTTCTATATACATATAGTTTATGCCTACTTTGTGAGGCACAGATACAAGAAATAGCATGCTATTATATGTTGCGTGCATATGGACATGTATATAATTGAAAAAGGTGGCTATTGGCGGGGACAAGGGCCTTAGAAATAAAAAGGATTTTATGCTTTGCTATTGCAAAGTTCTTGAAATACCTAAGGGGCTTGTTACTGAAGCTAGAAATAATAGTTTGCTATGCTCTGAAACATTTGCAGGAACGGACGATGACTTTCTGCCGTCTCATCAAAATAGGTTTCAAAGAGGAGGCCGAACTTCTGGGAATGGAAGATCTGCAGCCGTCAGTTCTGCTCCTTTACCTAGGATGCATGGTGACATGGAAACCCAGATTCACCGCATTGAGCAAGAAGCATACTGTTCACTTCTAAGAGCATTTAGTGCTCAATCTGATGCCATCACCTGGGTAGCTGTTTGATTAATTATTTGTTGTTTCTTCTTTTGCTTTTCCTTAGGATCAAAGTATTATTTGTGTAAACTTAGGCCTGAAAGTCAGTTCTAATGTACTTTACAGGATAAGGAAACTTTAATGACAAATCTTAGAAAGGAGCTGAGAGTATCTGATGAGGAGCACAGAGAACTTTTGTCCAGGGTCCAGGCCGATGACATGATCCAGAGAATAAGGTGTGATAATATTATCCCATGTTGGTTTGAGCACCAAATATGTATTACGTTTGGATAGCTCTGCATTTTTTACGAGACATGTTATATTATATACTATTAGGCAATGGAGAAAAAGTGGGCTTCAACCTGGTACACTTAATGCTGCTCAGCCTGTTCATGACCCCCTACCTAGTCCAACTGTTTCAGCATCACGTAAGAAACAGAAAACATCACAGTCCTTATCCCTCGGTGCTCCAACTCCTGAACTGCCTCAATCCATGCAACCATCCTCTTCAGCCTTGAGACGAGGTCCTCCTCCAGGACCTCGGAACAAGAAACCAAAATCTGTAAGTTGAAATAATTCTGGGTTGAGAAAATGGTCCTGTGCTGTTTATATATTCTTAGATTAGTTTTTACCTATTCTTTTTCAATGGAATTTGTTGCCTGCTTTTGAAGTCCACACAGTACCCTTCCGCAAATATTCCTCTAAGGCCCCAGGCTGCTAATTGAGGTCCCGCTGGTGCCTTTTTGGAGAGTGAGCCTGCTGGGGGAGAAACTAGTGATCCGTTAGTAGGAAGAAAGGTTTGGACAAGGTGGCCTGAAGACAACCACTTCTATGAGGCTGTTATAACTAATTTCAACCGTGCTGAGGTATGCTCTTGTTGTGAATTCATCTGAACCTGATTAAGCATTGGTAATTAGCAGTTTGACCACACGACTCCAATATAAATCTTTGTGAAGTCTAACAATTGTCAAACGTTGGCAGGGTCTACATGTTGAGAATATCGCGTTTAAGAATGGGAAAAACAAGAACAAACTCCGGAAATCAAAAAACAAATAACCAAGATAAATAACACCAAGAATTTACGTGGTTCGGCAATATGTGCCTACGCCCATGGGACAGCAACAACAATCTTTCACTATATCAATAATGAGTACAACTAATAATCTTGCCAAATCTCTAGAACTAGGACTTGACGAAAAAACCTGAAAGAACAAGAACAAGAAATACACTATCTCTTTTCTTTTCTCTCGCACACACAATATTCTCTCACTCTAATCCCTTCTCTCACTCTAATCCCTCCCTTGAGTGATATACAACTTATTGTTTTGCTCCCTCTTCAAAACTAGTACAATAGCCCTTTTATATAGACATAATAAAGGTCTTCTTCAATAAGGATTATTAATTCTAATTGGAATCTAGTAATGAATCCTACTCCAATTGAGAAACTAACTCCAATTGGGTAAACAACTCCAACTGGGAAAACAATTTAATCCTCTAAGACTATTAATTCCCAATAGACTTAGGACAACTAATCATGGGCTGGAAAAAACCCAACAATCTCCCCCTCCAGACCATGAGGAAGGTATACCAAATAAGGATTGCTCCTCTTGATCAAACTCCTATTGATCGAACTACTCATTAACCAAGACCCTCTTGATTAGACTTCTCTTGACCAGGCTCCCCCTGATCGCAACACCCATCGTCATTGGCAAAGGCAATTACAGACTTCTTTGCCAGAAAACCATCAATCATCTGCATTAGAGAAGCTCTTCATCGTAAGTCATAACACTTGCAGTATTGTTCCCATCCTTTTGTTCCTTTTTCCATTTACGACAATGCTTCTTCATGTGACCCTTTTTTCCACAATAGTGGCAGTCACCATTGAATCTCGTCTCACTAGAATTTTTGCCTCTTTTCTCTGTGACAAAGAGTTGTCCAGCGCCTGCACCTGAAGCTTTTCTCCTTGTTTCTTCATTAAACATGCTATCCTTAACTGCATCCATAGACAGTACACCATTAGAAGTCGAATTGCTTACAGTTACGACGAAGGTTTCCCAACTATCTGGCAAGGATCCTTGCAATAAAAGTGCTAGCAGCTCTTCTTCAATATTCAAACCCATAGTGGCTACCTAATTGATCACGTTCTGAAAGTTGTTCAAGTGCTCGGTTACACTAACAACTTCCGCATACTTCGTGTTGACAAGCTCTTTGATAAGGAATGCTTTCTTGGCAACGGTCTTCTTCTCAAAGAGGGATTCTAACTTCTTCCAAAGAGTTTGCGCATCAGTTTCTTTAGACACATGGTGATAGATGCTCTCGTCCACCCATTGTCTAATCGTACCAATAGTTTTACGATTCATCTTGGTCCAATTGGCATCAGACATATTTTTTGGCTTGCTCTTAACACCTTCAATTGGCTCATGGAGATCTTTACAATAAAGCATGTCCTCCATTCTTGATTTCCACGTAACCCAGTTGGAGCGGGTGAGTTTCATCATAATTGCACCCTCCATTCTAAACGGATATCAGTCGAACCAGGCTCTGATACCACTTGTTGAGAATATTGCGTTTAAGAATGGGAAAAACAAGAACAAACTCCGGAAATCGAAAAACAAATAACCAAGATAAATAACACCAAGAATTTACGTGGTTCGGCAATATGTGCCTACGTCCACGGGACAGCAACAACAATCTTTCATTATATCAATAATGAGTACAACCAATAATCTTGCCAAATCTCTAGAACTAGGACTTGACGAAAAAACCTGAAAAAACAAGAACAAGAAATACACTATCTCTTTTCTTTTCTCTCGCACACACAATATTCTCTCACTCTAATCCCTTGAGTGATATACAACTTATTGTTTTGCTCCTTTTTCAAAACTAGTACAATAGCCCCTTTATATAGACATAATAAAGGTCTTCTTCAATAAGGATTATTAATCTTAATTGGAATCTAGTTATGAATCCTACTCCAATTGAGAAACTAACTCTAATTGGGTAAATAATTCCAACTGGGAAAACAATTTAATCCTCTAAGACTATTAATTCCCAATAGACTTAGGACAACTAATCATGGGCTGGAAAAAACCCAACACTACATGCTCTGGTTTATGATATTGGTACAGTGGATGAGACATGGGAATGGGTCAATCTAAAATAGGTATACTGCAACTGATTCTCGTTTCTTTCGTAGGCCTTTTATCCTTTTGTAGGATATAGTCTGTCTCATAAATAACTAATTTTTTTTTCTTTTCTGTTCTTACGTTTTTGCACATTATGATAAATGAGTTTGTGCGGGTTTATAGCCCTGTGGTGAAGAGAATTTACCTCTATACCCGAGGTCCCAGCTTGATTCCCCCTGCCCTATCCCATCTATTGTTGACTGAAAACTGAAAAAACAAATGATTTCCACTGTCAGGAGAAACTGAAAATACAATGCTATATAAAGCTACGCATTTAGGAGTAAAGTAATTTAATATTTGTTCTTAGCCCTTGGTTTATAAATCCCAACTTTAAAATGCCAAGTATATGTGTCTGTTAATCCGGTTGCGTTTGGAATGGAAATGGTTTTGAATGGTTCTGATTTTCATTAATTTTAATTCATCTGCTAATCTTAGTTTTATGTATTAGATAGCTGTTTAACCTCTCACATTTTTTCTTGTTTAGCCTCTCACAATTTTTGTTGTTTAACCTCTCACGTTTTTTGTTGATTGAATTTGGTTACTAACTTGTGAATGTGATATGCAGAACTCTCTCTGTTGAAACTGGAGACAGGCAATGGTTCTTTTTCAGTCCAAGAGATCGGAAATACCCTAATGGAGGAAGATCAAGCAGGGCAACCAGACACGGGTATTGGAAAGCTACAGGAAAGGATCGTACCTTGTATGCTATTCACGGTCTGTTGGATTGAAGAAGACCTTAGTTTATTACAAAGGCCGTGCACCTAGTGGGGAGCGCACCGATTGGGTGATGCACGAGTATACCTTGGATGAGGAAGAGCTCAAGACATGCCAGAATGTACAGGTATTAATTGGAATAACACCCTTTTCAATATGCTCTTGAATTTCTTTTATTCTGTAAACGAAGGGTTGGTTTGGTATTGCTGTGATTCGAAAAAAGTTGCTTCTGTTGTGCTGTGAGATTAAGCGGTTGTGAAATAAAGCTATAGAGTGTTTGGTAAACTTTTTTGTAAAAATGCTTTTGAAAAAAAAAAAAAAACATTATTATAGTGTTTGGTAAACTTTTATGTAAAACAGATGTGAAAAAAAATCGGTTTTTCAAAGCTGGGTTTTGCAGCTTCTTGTTTTTGGCCTTTTTTCACCCAAAACTGTGAAAAAAAAGCTGAAGCTGAATGTTTACCAAACACAAAAAAGCTTCCAACTTTTTTTGATATCGACTTTTTTTCAGAATCACCTCAGTACGAAACCAGGCCTAAAACTGACCATTTTGTTCTTCCTTTGTTTTAGCAATACTATGCTCTCTACAAGGTTTACAAAAAACAAACGCGCCTCTGAAACAAGTAGCCCATTAAAATGTGTTCCATTCGGTTTAATAATCAACCTACACTCCAGTTGGACTCTCGTAGCCGAACGTTGCAATAATTAATATTTCTATGGTGGGGAATCTAGCATGATGGTAAAAGAAATGGAATTCGAAGGAACAGGTGGGCTGAAAAGGAAGTAATAAAATAAAGTGATTTAAAGTGAGATAAGAGAGTGAGCTCTCGGCACTGGGACTAGACCTGGTAATTCCTGACACGACTCGATAATTCGACACGATATGACACGAAATTAACAGGTGTTTGGGTCGACACGATAACGAATCGGGTTGTTATTGGGTAACCCGATAAGCACCTGGTAAGATAACGGGTTGGTTCGGGTATACACATGAGTAACATAATACACAAAGCAAAATATTAATTTTATAATTTTGTAATCCTAAAAAAATACTATAATAATTATATATATTAAATTAACAATTTTATACCCCTACAAATTATAATAATTATATATATTAAATTAAATTTTAAAAATTGTTGGATCATTGGATTGGTTGAGATTTAATCTGAGCCGTCCATTGTGCATTAGGTTGGAGTCTTTGGTTGCGGGTTGCAGAAAGAATATGGAGAGCTCAGGAGGAAACCTTGTAAAACGGGTTGTCCTCCCTCTTTATTTCTTCACGTATACTGTTGTATGTATTTGTATAATTATGTGTAACTAATTTCTTTTTGTTCCACACAAATTATCTGTAACAAATTTGTATCATTAGATCGTAGTACTAAGTGACAATTAATTCATAGTTATTGTCTTTCTTTAAAAAAAAAAAGTAGTTTTATTTATTAATAATTACTGCCTAAAAATAAAAACTTAAAACTTAAAAAGAAATAAATTGTAAAATAAAAAAAATGTAAAATATATATTTTTAATATATAATAAAAAACTAAATAAATAAAATAAAATTTTGGTTTGTTTGATCACAATTAGAGGTAGCATATGGTAATTGGAACAAGGTTTAAGAATCAAGCTCTTGCTGCCTTTGACCCTGAACCAAAGAGAATTGCAGGGAGGTTCGCTAGAGAAAGATATTTAGTGCAAGATCCCAGCCTACGTGACACTTTTCTTGAAAAGTTGTTTCGTGATACTGAGAGCAGCGCAACTATTTTCCAGCCTTTGGCCCTGATCTCAACCATCGCACTTGCCCTACCTGCTGCAGGTCAGCCTTTGAGGAATTCATTGGCTGCAAGAGTCAATGCACTGCCAAGGTGCATTGTATACCTAGAACACATCCTCAACATTTTGCCATCCTTTCATGGGTTGCCAAACAGCGACCCTAACATGCATTTGACTGATTTTCTTGAAGCATGTGATAACACCATAATAAGAGGTTGCTTGTTTCCTTTCTCTATGAAGGACAAAGCCAAGACGTGGCTACACTCTCTTCCTACCAATAACATGTCAACTTGGACACAGTTGCAAGAAAAGTTTCTCAACAAGTTCTTTCCATCTTTCAAGACTCTTGCACTTTAAGAAGGAGATATTGGCATTCACCCAAAAGCCAAACAAATATTTCCATGAAGCGTGGGAACGTTACAATGAGCTGTAAGTAAAATGTCCTCATGCTGGGTTAATTCTGACCTTCAAATGAACATCTTTTAAGATGGTCTCAATGTCACCACCAAAAGTCAAGTGAAGCATCTGTTGGAGGGTCACTACTGTCGAAATTAGCAAGGGAAGCTTTTGAGTTGTATGATATGATGGCTCTAGAATCCCAACAATGGACAGAAGAACAAACACAAAAGAGGGGAGTTTTCGAAATTTCTCAAGGTTATCCTAATGTTTCTACCCAAAATTTTAAGTTGGATAAAACTCTCAACGCCAAGTTTGATGCCTTAATGCATGGCTCCTCCGTGCCCAATGTCCAAGAAGATTGTGTCATTTGTAGTGTGACAACTCATGACATTATTCAGTGCCCCAACAAGGATGTTAACCTAAGCTCATGCAAGAGCATGTCAATATGGTAAATAATTATAATATACCTAAGAATGACCCTTTTTCCAATACATATAATCCGGGGTGGAGGCACCATCCCATTCTTAATTGGGGTGGCAACGAACAGGCTTGCCAATACCAACATCCCCACCAGCCAACCAATGAGCCAAGTAAGCCATCTCTTAAAAACCAAATGTCCCAGCTTGCTCAACATATAGCCATCCCTTCTAATAACGTCAGCAACTTCATTCAATCCAGACAGAAACAACGAGTGTCGAAGTGTTACCTGAAGTGTTACCTGCAAAAATCAGATAATTGATACTTCTTGCAAGAATCACTTTAAGTGCTCTTGAAATCCAAAAACACTTCCATTGAAAAGCGCTTTCAGTCATTTTATAAGTACTTAATGAATATTAAATATTAAAAAAAAAATCATGATGAATGGAAATATAAATTAAGTGGATATGAGAAAATAGAACATATGAGTGGACGTAGCAGCACACTTCAAGATGAAATTGCATTTGCAAACGAAAATGATTTTAGACATGTTAATGATGCAGTGAATTCAGAGAAGATCGAGGCTAGGTTTGAGATAAATAAAACCTTGAGGCCATAGTTTGCTCGAATATTAACTTAAGCATCTCAAGTGAACGCTTCACTCTGATGAGAATTGTCGAAGCACCACTTTGGTGCTTAAGGGTGTGTTTGTTTGAGCTCCTTAGGTTTCATTGGACTAGACTGGCTTACTAGTCTATGTTTGGTTTGATCCGGGACTGTCTTTAATGGGATTAAGTCGGACTCGTTCCGACTAAAGGCTTCGCTACCTCATCTTAGCTAGGACCCCTGAAAAGGTTGGGATTGCTAATCCCACCTCTCTAATATCTGCATCGTTTGCGATCTGCAACCATGTGTTGCCAAATCCAGTCATCAAATCCTATGGTCTCGTCGATCTCCATCATCCCCGCAAACCCATCACCAAATCTTGTCGTCTTGCTGATCTCCTTCGTCTCGCAAACCCAACCTTCTATTTGCTTCAAATTGATTTCTCTCCCTCTTATGAAACCCAACCCACAACCCATATTTCCCCTCTTTGCTTCAAGAAGGAATACCTAGTTGGATTTGCTTTGGATTTAATCCAACCCCAAGAACTGAAATTGTAATCTCAAAGAACTGAAATTTAAATATCAAAACAATTTCAAAGTTTCATATTTTGAAGAAGAGAAGAACAGAGCAAAGTAATTTGAGTGAAAATGGCGAAAAAGAAAGAGTAGGGAGGGTGACAATGGACGAAGAAAAAAGAGAGTAAAAATGAGAAAGGGCAGGAAGACCATGGGCGGAGAAAAAGAGAGGTTAAGAGAGAGGAAGAAATTATAAAAGAATAAATAAATATATTAATATTAAAATATTAATAGATATTGGTTAAATAATATAATATTAAAGTTTATTAATTATCCTATTTTTTAGTCTGACACTGCACCAAACGCTTCACTAAGTTAATCCAACTTAGTCTAGTCTAAGCCAGTCCAGCTTAGTCCCTAAAACTAATCCAATCCGAGATAATCCGGTGCAACAAACACACCCTAATAGTATTATGTTGTATTTCACAGTCAAGCAAATCTTCTAGGGCATTTTACCGACTTTCCTGCCTTTTCAATCCCACTAACCTGGCAACCACATTAATCAAAATTTAATTTAAAAAAAATAAAAATACAAATAAACCAAAGCTCACATTCAAAGGGAAGTATATATGAACAAAATCAAAAGGAAAATATAAATAATTAAGATCATCTTTGAAATATGTAAAATGTCTGAAAATGTGTGTATTATATAACTTAAAAATATATTTGAAATTCAATGCACCGGAATTTCAATATCGAAATTACTCACCCTCACCAGAAGAAGTAAAAAAAGTAGTATATTTTCATTTTTACATCTCATGCATCACCATACATAAGAATAATAAGAAATATTTGGGAATTTATATAATTGAGTTTTTTATTTAGTATTTTTGCCTTCCTTTTATTATTTTAACGCAATGAATAAAAATTTCATCACATTCAATATTTAAAAAAAAATCAATAACAGAAAAAGTTAGATGCATTTCATTTTCATCATGAAATTTATATTCTCCTACTAGAGCAAAACATGTCTCTAGAGTTATAAAATGTTCATTTACATTCTCAATTTTACATCCTTGTCCTTGCACTGGAAGTTGCTCTAAGAAACTAAATTAGCTATAACTTGTAAACCATTAAATCATCATGTTCAATATCATAGTGTATATGGTGTTGGATTTCCACTCATTTCAAGTTTGAATCCCTCTCTCTTAACTTATTATAATAGTTTAAAACCCTCCCTCTCCCATTAATAATAATAAATTTTTTTATAAAAAAATCCATTAAATCAAAAGGAAATATGAGCAAATCAATTATAAAGTTGAGGAACACTGAATAAACAATAAGGACGTGCATAAAATAAAATTTGGTCCCCTTTTAAATAAAATCTGGAGACTCAAGTTGGACAACTTGTTACAAAGTTCAACAAAAGAGAGAATTGAAGGTTTCCAAGTCAACCTTAGCAAAATCCAAGAGGGATGGAACACTGCAAGGTGATAAGGACTCTGAGAAGTGGCAAAAGTTGACAATAAAGAAGTTGTTCACCATGAGGATGAATTGGACCAAGAAGAGCCATATGAAGAAGCGCCAGTAAATTGCAAACTCTCAACCAGGAGCTGTTTTCGTAGCTGATCCTACAACAAGTGATGTAGTGCAATCTGAAGTGCTTTCTTGACCTAAATCTCATGCAAATAAGGAAAAAGGATCTTGACACTTTGTTTGCACCTTATGATATGCCACCATACGTTCCACCTTTGCCATTTCCACAAAGGCAACAACAACATTCCAAGGATCAACAAGCCACTGATTTCATGAAAACTTTGGCTAAGGTTCAAATCAACTCGCCTTTATTGGATGCTATCAAAATGATCCCATCATATGCCAAATTTCTGAAGGAGCTGTGTTCCAATAAGAAAAAGTTATTGGAATATATGAGAAGGTAGTTCTAACGGAGCAATGCAGTGATGTCCTACTACATAAGCTACCACCCAAGAAGAAAGATCCAAGTGTTGATAGACTTAGGTGATAGTGTTAACCTTATGCCTTATTATGTGTTTAAGAAATTAGGTAAATGAGAACTCAAGCCAACATATGTGAGTCTTCAATTAGCGGACAGGTCTATGAAATATCCCTTGGGTATTTTGGAAGATGTAATTATTAAGGTGGATCGATTCCATCTTCCAGCTTTTTTCATTGTACTTGACATGGAAGAAAGACAAGGGAGTGCCACTCATATTGGGCCGACCATCCATGGCCACTGCCCGAACACTTATTGATGTGGAAGCAAGTACATTGACCTTAAGAGTGCAAGGAAATTCAGTTGTGCTCAAACTCTTTGAAGCTGTCAAGTGTCCTCTCAAATCAGAGAAGTGTTTTCATATTGATATCTTGGATGGGATTGTGCATGCAAACTTTGCCTCACGATCATCCAATGATGAACCATTAAATTGCCTCATTAACCAAAGATGCTAATTCACATACGAAAGAAAATGCGGTGAACCTCATTGTTGTAGTAGATAGTACACCAGTTCAGAATTCAAAGTGGTGACATGTGTATGAAAGCCTTGGAGGGCCTAAGCAACCTCTTCTTCCTTCAAGCGAGCGAACTCCCAAGTTAGAGCTCAAGCCTTTGCCAATCCACCTTGGGTATGCTTATCTAAGAGAGAAGCAGAAGCTACATCCAAATGAAAACGAAGAAATAAGGAATGATGCATAGGAGAATGTAGAAATTTATAAGGATAAAGCCAAGAAGTTTCATGATGCTCACATCTGTCGAAAAGAATTTCATCCCGAATAGAAAGTTTTGCGCTTTAACTCAAGGGTGAAGCTGTTCCCAAGAAAGCTCAAATCACGTTGGAAAGGCCCATAACTTGTCGTACTGGTCCATCCTTAGGGAGCTGTGGATATTCAAAATATGCACACCGGTTTTGTTTTCAAAGTTCAGGGACACCGCTTAAAGTTGTTCAATGAGTCCCCTTATGATCTTGCTACAGATTCCATCACTTTGATGGATGTTAGTTGAGATGAATTGCCAACAGGATGTTTAGCTCTACATATTAATTAAAACACTTCTTGGGAGGCAACCAAAGCTTTCTATCTTTTCTTTTCAAGTTTGAAGATTTCTGTATTTTGAGTGTTTAATTCTTTCTTTTGATCTTGTGTTGTAGATAGTTCTTTTGACGTTTCCAGAAAAACTTTCTGGAAGTTTCTTGGGAAAAGGTACATCTCTCTCGTGCATAAATTTCATCAGTCTTTTCCTTTTCATTCTTTTCTCTATATCCTTCTTTTAAAGCTGAACATTACAGAAACAGTTCTAAATATGTTTGGAGTGCAAAAACCAAAGCAAATTGCTGACTTATACTTCTCCTTTATTTTGAATTGACCAAAAGGTTTTGGGAGCAGAGGTAATTAATTTTCCTAGAAGAAGAAGCTGATGAACAAAGAAGCAAGAGAGGAGATTTTTCCAGGTCCACAAGAAGAATAATATTCCTCACATATTTTCCTATATATCTTTTAAAAATACATCCATTTTTGTTTCTACTCAAGTAGAAAATATTTTCTTTTGCACCTAAGATACATTTAATTTATTCTTTTTTCTTTCTTTTTTGTTTGGTTGTTGGGAGAGTAATGTTTCTTGAATTTTTCTGCATACCCTTTCATTAATGGACGGAGCTAGAAACTTTCGATAATAAGGACAATTCGAATGATTAAATTCAATTAAACATTTGATTTTGATATATATACTTTATCGTGAACAATATGTCACAATTTTGAATTTTTTGCATCAGCACGTATAACATAAACACATTCCTTTTCGTCCTCCCTTATAACATCACACTTTAAATAAGCAGTATATTAAATCATTTCATCCTGGAACTTTAAAAATATTGTTTCTGTGTATAAACCATGCATATGCTTTTCAACTGGAAATAATGGCTTCAAATCATGTTACAAAATCCCATAAAGAGTTGCGTTTTGAAACATATTTCTTGAAGAAAGTATCCCCACTTTCAACTCTGTAACTACTCCTGCAGAAATATATGCATGCAAAATGCGGAACCTTATTGCTTTCGGAGTTGTATCTTAGGTGCAGCCATTCGTGATTCTCCAATGCACTATGTTGCAATAATGCATGCTTCCATCTTTCTTCACATTTTTCAGTAGTCTCGAACTCGTAGACACGAGCTTCAAAATGTGGCAGATAAGCGGAAAACATTGGGCCAAATATAGTTGTCAAGGTCCTCTTTTTCTCTAGAGGCGTGTATTTGGTATGACCCAAAACGGACAAAGGATGGAGAAACCCTGCAAACAATTGCACCAGGCTCCTCTTTTGGACTGCCAGTGCAAATAAGGACATGAGGAATTTCTTTTAACAAGAGAACATGAGGAACATGTATTCCTAAAATTTATTCCTTTTTGAGCAAGATATTGATATTTTAGCATAAGATCAAAGCAAGTAGGCTAATAATATCAAAGAACAAAGAGAAATTCTTTTAACAAGAGAACATGAGGAACATATATTCCTAAAATTTATTCCTTTTCGAGCAAGATATTGATATTTTAGCATAAGATCAAAGCAAGTAGGCTAATAATATCAAAGAACAAAGAGAAATTATCTCAATAGGGAAAGATCAAAGCAAGTAGGCTAATAATATCAAAGAACAAAGAGAAATTATCTCAATAGGGAAAGATCAAAGCAAGTAGGCTAATAATATCAAAGAACAAAGAGAAATTATCTCAATAGGGAACAAAATCGTGTATGGTTCTCACAGTAAAACATGATTAGGTATAAAAATACTCATTGCATAGAAATCTAATTAACACACTCATAGAACATGTCGCGCGTGACAAATTTTCCTGTGGTCACAAGACAGAGAGCTCGAGTTGTTGGAATTCCCAGATTATGCATTGCTTCACTCCAGAGGAATTCCTGGATGCTACTACGAAGCACAGCAAGGCCATCTGCAAACCGACTGTAAGGAGTCTTTCCAGCACCTTTAAGCTGAAGTTCCCACCTTTCTGACTTAGAATTAAGAACCTCCCCAAGAGTAATAGCCCACCCATCTCCCAACTGACCAGCCCACATGCCGAATTGATGTCCACCATAGCATTGAGCATAAGGGAACCTGCATAAAATAAAGCATCCATCCAGGCTGCATGAAAAAATACAAGAAGCCCAAATTCGAGTCTCATAACATAATATTCATAGAAGCACTTACGATCCCACTGAATGAGACGCCCAGAGAATATAAGCAGAAAATCTGGCCTTTCAAATCTGTAACTCCAAACAAGGTGGCAAATTAGTCCCATGAAACATGGCATACCACACATGCAAGACATACGTACTCATGCATCATTCATCAAAGTGAAGTATGGTATATCAGTCAATGGTTCAAGGTACAGTAAGTAAACCAAAGCAATCATCCGAGATACAAGATGAAAAACACATGTAGATAGCAAGCAATAGCCTCAGCAAAATATCAGAACTCGAAGAAAAGGAAATTTCAATCAATAACAGAAATCTTGAGAAAACATGTGGAAATTTGGTGACTCCATATGTACAAATATCTGGGGGACTAATTTAGCATATTTCCACATACGAGTTATAATAGTGTCATGTTATTTACAAACTGATCTAATTTCCTAAAGTGCCAACCACAAGGTTCTTGTGCAGAGGTAAAAACAGATCCACATTCGACATCGAAGGACCATCAAAATCATTACCCATAATATATGCTGTCAAACACATTTTTTTTTTGTTCTTTCTGATTCTACTAAACTCACTCTTAAGATGAAGTTTATTTTCTCATCCATGTTCACAAAAAGCATTAACACTTGATGTTCCCTGGAGCACAAGAAACACGAATACTCACTCTTTAGGAGGATCTATCCATCTTTGGCACAATTCCATCAAAGCAAGAGATCTATCACAATCAACCCTATCAATGACACAATTCCATTGCCAAATCAAGCGAGCTCGATAAGAAGGATCTATCCGTCTTTCACGATTCTAATTACAACATAACACCCCCTCAGCTAGTAAAAATCAACTGGAGCTCAAAGCAAGAAATCAAATCACAATCAAACCTATCAATGGCACAGTTCCATAGCCAATTTAAGCTAACCCAACTAACAACACTCGGACTGTAAGCCACTCAGCAATTTCTTGATTAGTAAGTATAAATTTCTAAGCAGTTATGAATATATTTAACAACTTTTCTGATTTGGGCCCGAAACAACAGCGCAAAAGTGAAAGCCTTTAACTGGTACACAAACACACACCCCACATATGTTTCATTTTCTTGTTTGGTTTTCCTCCACTTTCTCAGCAACCAAACAGAACCCAATTCACAACACACAAATCGTAAGTCACTTGGCGATTTCTCGATTGAGTAACTACAATGTTCAAAGAATTTATGGTTAAATTTAACAACTTTTCCGAGTTGGCACAATTCAAAAACGCAAGTGGAAGCCTTGAGCTAGTAGCAAACACGTGACACACCCCACATGTACGATAAACTTTCCTTTTTCCTCCACTTTCTCAGCAACCAAACAGAAAATAACCCAATTCCTAATACACATAAAAAATCAAAGCTAATCTCTCGTGGAATGGTATCAGTCCGGGGATCGCCAGGTAGCTCTCCGGTAAACAAGTTGTCCCAATTTAGATCTTCGAGCTTCAACCTAACCCTCTGAGTGTTACTTACACCATCTTCTCATCGCCGGCCAAGCTCTGATTCTGCAAATCGTGCGTCACGGAGTCGACCGACGCGGCGCTGGCCTCCGGCGGGGGTGAGTCCATGGGAGCTTGCTGTTGGCTGCGGCCGGAGCTGAGGTTGCATGCGAGGAGGGGCAGCCTGGGAATTCCAAAGTGGTTGGAGGGGTAAAATGGGAATTTGGAAGGGCGACGGCGGAAGTTGAGGCCCTTGAGGGCGGTAGAGAGAGAGAGAGGCGTGGGAGGGGAAGGGAGGAGAGTGAGGAGGAGGCTTTAGAGGAGAAATGCGATAGGATTTACATTTTCTTCTGTCGGGATTTTTTGTCTATCTAAATAAAATTTGAGTAAAATTGATATATAACCATTGTTCTAAAAAATTTCGACTAGCGCTACACAGTTCATGTGTAGGCGTTAATTGGTCACCATTTGATTAATATATAGGCATGTAAAATTAAGAAAGAGAGTTTAGATCTGTTTAGACTCTGTCTAAACTTTCTTAAGTCGCGACTCTTATTTTGACAGAAAATAGATAACTTTCATTTTGCATTTTATTTTTATAATAAATTATAAAAGACTTGTTGAATATTTAGATCAACACTCATTATATGTTTGTTTCACATGTTTTCAATGTGTTATAATACTTTATAATCTTTATGTCATTCTGTTTTACAATTTATGTATCAAATACAATTATGTATTTTTTTAATATAAATAGATATTTATTTATATATTATATAATAAATTTAATTAAAAAAACGTCTAGGCTGCCCCGCCTAAACTCTTAAACGTTATATCTTTGCTCACTGCCTGACTAGCGCTTAACGCCTTTTAAAACTTGGAATATAACTACAATTTTGTGAGCCAATTTTATAAATAATCCACTTTATTTGTTACGATTGAAATAGGTCCGATGAGTCCCACATCTTTATTTCTATACCAAATTTATCACACAAGTATTTAATCTCTTGATTTCAAGATTATTTTTCTTTTTCTTTTCTGAAACATTTAAAGAATAAAATAATCCTAAACCATAGGATTGCGGGTAAAAATTTAATCTCCTAAATCATTGCAACGTTGATGGATTCGCAGTGGCCTTAGAAGCAAAAAATTCCGAGGCTCCCATCGTCTGTATGTATACAAGGATTGATATTTCAAGTTAATTGGGGCTATTCATCTCCTATTTCTTTTTCTTTTTCATATTTTCCCTCTTGATTCCTAATTATTTATTGTCTCAATGGATTAAAGTTTCCTACATATAGGAATACTAGAGAAATGCTAAGCGGATTTTCTGAAAGTGGGATTTTTCATGTATTCTCTGTCACTTCATAGTTTAACGTCAATTATAGTAACAACATTATAAAACACTATGCAAAAAAATAAAAATAAATAAATAACAGAAAGTCTATGGAAAGTCTCATTGTTGAGAAAGTCTCTTTAACATTTCTCGGCATAGTAATCTGATTAGTGCATTGTTTGCGTGGAAATTTGCATATGCATTTCCATGCCGTTTGAATAAAGCATCTTACCCAACTAAAAAGAAAACAAAATGCTCCATTGGTTTCCCTTGCTCATGACTTAATTAAACCACTGAGAATCAACTTAGATAAGTGGCCATGTGTCCATCTGCAAAATTATTGTGGCTTTGCTTTTAAAGTCAAGAAAAAGACTTACATTTTTTAGGGCCCTTGTGTTCAGGCGGCTGAGGCTCTAGCCATTCTTCGTGGTTGTGAGTTGGGTCACTCTTTGAGTCTCACTCGTGTGGTTATTGAATCTGATTCCTTGCAGTCTATTTCGTGTTTATAGGGTAGCATCACAAATGACAGTGGGAGGCGTTTCCAATCTTATCCAAGTGCAGGCAAGTTGGTAATTCTTTCCATGACTGTTGCTGGTCTTGGACTCCAAGATCAGCCAATATGGCGGCCGATAGGTTGGCGTCGCACAGGTGTGTGGAGATGTGTGATTTTATTTGGGTTGACCGACCCCCATCTTCACTTGTTGATGTACTTAATAAAGATGGACTACCTTGCCCACATTAGTTTTATTCGGTTGTGCAAGGGGTGACACTCCTGCTTCCTGGTAGTGTCGAGTTTTCTTCCCCTTGCACTTCCGGCTTTGTTTTTTGGTTGTTTGCCTCATTGTGGGCTTTCGGTGTATGCTTTGGCATCTTTGCCCTGGCTATAAATTCCAGTTTACCAAAAAAAAAAAAAAAAAGACTTACATATAATTGTGAAAAAAATCAACATGGTATGCCATCTAAGTACTAGTACTACCGCATTTAACAGTAATTGCTATCAACTTAGATAAGTGGCCATGTGTCCATCTGCAAAATCTTTTTAAGTCAAGAAAAAGACTTGCATATAATTGTGAAAAAAATCAACATGGTATGCCATCTAAGTACTAGTACTACTGCATTTAACATTAATTGCTTTTTGTTTAGGTAAATAAATTCATTGAAAAATCAAAAGTGCACAATTACGAATGCTGAATGAAATAATTGTTGATATGATTTTACAATTAATTTTAATCTGAATCGACTCCAGTTGAAATGGTTGTTGTCATCTGATAGTTAAATTTTCTAGGTTCTCTTCTTAATTTGGAAAACTTTTTTCCTACTTGTTTTATAATCATTTCAATTTTCAAAAATGTTAAATAAAAAAGGCAAGTAAAAAAAAACTAATTTTGGAAGGAAATTGACAATCGCACACAAATTTAGCTATTTACACACTCCTACTTAATTATAGTCGTGGATTCTATTTGGTTTATTCAATTTAATATCTAGAAATAGTCACTTAGTAATATGGTCTAGTAGTAGCAATAATGTGATTCAAATTCTTCTTTGGTAAGAATAGAACCTAAAATGTCTCACTTACAACTGAAGAGAAATATCACTAAACCGTAGTACTAAGTGACAATTCACCTCCCATTTTGAAAACTCAAAAAAACTATCAATTTTTATTTTTGGAAAACTAAAAATAGTTACCAAATATATATTAAGTTTCATTTTTTAATAAAAGTGAAAATTGAAACTGAAAACGAAATTATCATTTAGTGGCTCCTATTTTCGTTATTCACGAATTTCCTTAACTTGATTGCATCTAAAAACCTGTCTAGTGATTACAAGTATTGTGGGACTCATTGTCAAAGTATGTAAAACCTTCTTTTTTACCAAAAAAAAAAAAGTATGTAAACCTTCAAACGTGAACTATTTTCACTCACTACTACTGATATTTCAGTCTATATATTGTGTACATGAAAGCAAAGATTTCAAATTTCAAATATTGTGGACAAATATCTAAAACCCACCTACCTTTTTAAACCTACTTTTTTAGTGAGAACTACAACGATACGAAGGGACATGTGAATTAATATAAATTGAAAGACAAGGCTCACTATCTCTTAGCATAAGATTTGAAAACCCTAGTTGAAGCATGTCTCACCGGTGTGGCTTTTATGCTACGCATTATTCAATAGTATGGGAGTTTTAATTGTTATATTTGATTTTTGCAACTATTTACATTTTTATTTTCAACCTCAACCAACCATGTCTCACATCAAAAACCTAGAAAACCTTGGTTCATTAGTAGTGGGTCACTAGATTGTCTCTTCCTTAATTGGGACAATAAATTTGTTAAAAAACTAAAGTTTCAAGTTAACCCAACTATATATTGGTTTGTACATGTGGTCAATGTCAATGTTCAACTAGTAGTGAGCTAATAAACCATCTCTAAAACCTCAATTGAAGCATGCTCCGCATCAAAAAGTTAAAAACCTCGATTGGGGCACTATATTGTCTTTACCCAAATTGGAACAATGAATTTAAAACGCTGAAGTCACGGGTTGGCCCAACTATTGGTTTGCACATGTGACCAGTATTTTGTTTGATTAGTAGTAAGCTGATGAACCATCTATAACTTTCATGCCCTGTTTCTAAAGTCATCAAAGTCGGAAAGGAATAATCCAAAAACCTTGTATGGGCCTCTTGTGAAACTGATGCTTTGAAGTCTATCTACATTTTCTACACTTATTTCTCTAGTATATGTAATGGATCTTAGCGACGACTAACTTCTTTGGCATTATTCCTGACCAGATTCCAGCCTCACCAACTTGGAGAGACGATTTAGACGTCTCAGGCAATCATCTATCCGACAGAATCCTAGCGTCACTATCGGAGTCTTCGTCCAAGACCTCAATGCACTGCCGTTGAGGGCAACCCGAGACTTCGCCTCAATGCACTGCTATTGAGGGCAACCCGATACTTCGCAGGTCCCCACTTTCGAATTAGTGCAAGTAATAATACAACTAAGAATATGGAAGATGTATGTGAAAATTGTAAATGTTAAGACTGAATCTCACATTAAGTAATTAGGAAAACTAATGAAAATGGCTTGAAAACTTTGAGTTTTAATGATAAGGACAAAATAAAGGATAAAGTGAATAGTATCAGGATTGACTTTTTAGTGTAAAAATGTGGTTTTTCGTTAAAGTGAACAGTACCGGGTGCTTTTCGTTAAAGTTCCCGTAGTAATGTAGGTTACTCCTCGTATTGTCAATTGGTTGTATAGTGAAACATCAACTATTTTCAATAAATTTACCAGTCTTTGCACCCAGAAGGTGTTGCGCCACTTTAACAAAGAAATAGCGAAGCCTTCGAGTACTCCTATGGTTGTTCAATCGCTAGATGCAAAACGAGATCCTTCCTTTCCAAATGAGGATGAAGTTCCTTATCTAAGTGCGATAGGCGCTTTATTGTACTTAGCTCAATGCACTAGACTCGACATCTCTTTCGTTGTTAATCTTTTGGCAAGATACAATAATTCACCAACATGCAGACATTGGACTGGTGTTAAAGACATCTTTCGTTACCTTAAGAGTACTACGGATTTGGGTTTGCTATATCCCTACGGATCCTCGAGTGATGCCGCACCCCATTATCTCGAGTCAATTCTCACCTTGTTGGTTATGTCGACGTATGATACTTATCTGATCCGCACAAGTTCTCAAAAGGGTTATGTCATTACTGTTGGACGCACCGCAATCTCTTGGAGGTCAACTAAACATACCTTAGCAGCCACTTTGTCTAACCATGCTGAAATTCTTGCCTTACATGAAGCAACTTGGGAATTCTTTTGGCTGAGAGCAATTGTGGGCCATATTTGAAGCTCTTACGATCTTTACCTCGTCATAGACGTCCCAGCGACGATCTATGAAGACAACGTAGCATGTATCGAACAGCTCAAGAAGGGTTACATCAAAGGAGACAACACCAAGCACATTGTGCCAAAGTTTTTCTTCTCACATCAACAATAAGAGCATCATAAGATTGAAGTCATGCAAATCCATTCATTTGACTTTGCATTACTCACGCATTTTTCCTTGGATTGTGGATTTTGTCCCTACTCGGGTTTTTACCATAGCCTTAGGGTTTTTTTGTGTAAGACTTACTTCCTTATGCAAGTTCCTACCTTATTTGAGAATAGCGTGTTCCCAGAATCAGTGCCGACGAGTCGACTTCCTCAACTCTACATGATGCCAAATCTACTTAAGTATTTACACACTCAAGGGGGAGTGTTATAAACTTCTTATTTAAGTGTGATTTTGTAAATATTAGATTAGATTTGATTCTAGTTATTCTTTCCTATTATGACTTGTATTCCTTGGAGGAGAATGATTTCTTTTCTTCTCTCTCTTATTACTATAAAAAAAGGCACTGCGTAGGGGGAATAACATATTCTCTACACAACCTTACAAACACATCTCTCTCTATATTTTCTCTGTGCCGTCAACCCTCTCTCCCTGTCAGTTAAATATAGGCCACAACATATTACATATATTAAAAACAATATTTTAAAATCATAATATAACAAAGTACTTATGTTCATCAATTTCATTCACCATATATAATAATTATAACACAAACATAATCAATTAAATTGTTATAATTCAGGGTTTGAAAATAAACATACCCCTAAAATGAGGGGAACAAAGAAATGAAAAAAAAGTTTTGCTACATCCTAGCAAAATGTATAGCTGTTTTGATAAAGTTGTATAGTTGTTTTGACCTTAGAGTAATGGATTTGGATCCCATCCAGATTCAAATTGTGGGGATCCTACAGATCCTCACATCTTTGTCATTTATAATATATCGTGCAGTAAAAAAATTATTTAAATTTTATCATTTAAAATTAAATACAAATAGTACCTAATGAAAATTAGGTGCACAATATACGAGGAACAGTTAGGATGTGAGGATTCCTAAGATCCCCGTAAAGAGGATCTAGGAAGGATCTTCATCCTAGAGTAATTGTTTTGCATGGGTCCCACTAATAAAACTAATAAAAAATTAAAAGTTGGAAATTAAAAAGAATAATGCTAAAGAGACCAAATTTTTAAATCAAATATGCAAACCAAAAGCAAATTTCTCCAAAGAACCAAAAGCAAATAGGATAATGGCTCTCTCTTCCCCGTCTTCTTCTCCAAAGAACCAAAAGCAAATTTCTCTCTTTCCTCTACTATCCCATTTCTGATTAAACTCCCTATCTGAAAAATGCATATCCGATTAGAAGATGACTTACTTTTTCCTGACGGCTAGCCTGAAAAAGACTAGCGGATCTGAATCTACCTCCCTGTGTGAAGATCTATGACTTTTGAAAGAGCCTAGCGGATATGAATTTGCCTCCTAGCCTGAAATAGCCTAACAAAATTCCGTTGACCGTGTCCGTGGCATGTACAAAGGTGTCTTGACCGTGTCCAAATCGTTAACTGTGTCCAACCTATATTGGGGGCGTGTCCGACACTCCGACACACCTAGACAACAAGAATCTCGATGGGTTTAGAAAAAGGAAAACTAATGAAAATGGCTTGAAAACTTTGAGTTTTAACGATAAAGACAAAATAAAGTTTGTATATAGTACTATTTACATACAAATGATAATACTTGATGTGTACATACTATTTGCATACAAAAGATTTGATAGATAGCCTTATTAAAAATCGTACAAAATCTATAAACAATCAGATTGAGAGGCATAACCGCATCTTGACTTTGAACTCTCTTGCATATTTTACAAAAATTAAAGACTAAATTAAATATAAAAAAATCCAACAAAATTTAATCACAAATTTCATCTGGGTAATTATCAAAATCGAAAAAAAAAGAAGAAGATTAAAAGGGTCAAAGGAAAGAATTAGGAGAAGAGTTAAATACTAATAAATCATAGAAATTTGTGATTAATGACTAAGAGTTAAATACTAAAAAAAAATTGAACAAAATTTAATCACAAATTTCATCTGGGTAATCTCCTACTTCGTAAATTTGTAAGGCCTAATGACTATGAGTTAATTTGGAGATTTGATATAACATCTCAAAAATTGAATGAATAATTCAAATAAAATGAAATCAAATTAAAAGAACCCATAACTTCAGAATTTTTTTCCTAAACCCTGAAAATTTGAACGAAGAATTCTACAAAAAAAAAAAAAAAGTAACCCAATCTGATAAAGACGTGAGTAAATGCATTTCATAAAGATGAATTCATAAGCTTAACACAGTTAATCATCCAAAAAGTAATAGAAGTTATCCACAACTTGACAGTTTTTTTTTCATGGTGTATGGATATATTTCCAACAGTTCTTTGTCATTTGTTTATATGCATTTGCACCTGCATCTGCATTTACTGCAGATATATTTGCACATGCACACATTTTTCCCTCTTTGGGTTTGATGGAGTGTGCAGCTAGTCAGAGCAGGAACGAAGAGATGGATGAGGAAACTGAATTTTCTCGCTATGCTATCGAAGAAAATGAACTACAGCTAAGAACCCAGCAGGTTGAATGGCAGCCTTGTAATAATACAAAATAAGCAAGGGTAAAGTCGGAACTACACTGTGATTATGAACAGTATTTCAGTTGTTTTCAATTTTAATATATATTGAATTTTACAAACATATACGTGTATGTTTGTTAGTGGGCCATTTGAGAGTCAGTATACTTGTCGTACTGAATAGTCAGTGTCTAAGTATTGTCCTAAATTAGTAAATTTAAAGTTTTAAAGTGGTGACCTTAATTTTATTTGGGATCCAAATTTTAAATAGTTTTCAAATTTCCCTATAAAATGAAAGAGTCTGAGAGAGGAGCAGAGACTTGGTGAAAAGAAGTTATAGAATGGAAAGGGTAGTGGTAAGGAAAGATGAGAGAATTATGACAAGGCTGGCAGATGAGTTCGAACAACTGGCCGCTCAGCTGAACTCTCCGGCACCGATCACCATGGAAATTGGCAAGTTCACCCAAGCCTGTCGTCTCGTTTCTCCTCTCATTCGACACCTAGGCGTCGCTTCGAAGTTCGCCGACATAGAGTACTCTGCTAAGGTATTATTCATCTCTTAAACTTGAGAGTTTGATGCTTTTTGGTGAAGGGGAGATTTGGGTTGCAACCTTGTCATTGCCTTCTACATTTGCATCAAATTTCAAAAGTTTGATATAAAACTTGGGTGTTCTTTAGGGTTTGGTGGATTGTGATTGATGAGTGCTTTGATTTCTTTGGTGCATTTGACTCATGGGAAATATACACATGATTAAATCAGTTACTCATTTTTAAATACATAATAAAACTTGAGGATACTATACAGACAATAAAAAGGGACCAAATTTTATTTTATATACGTCCTTATTGTTTATTCAGTGTTCCTCAACTTTATAATTGATTTGCTCGTATTTCCTTTAGATTAAATGGATTTTTTATAAAAAAAAATTATTATTATTAATGGGGGGAGAGGGTTTTAAACTATTACAATTATTTAGAAGAGCAAAAGTTTCAAACTCGAAATGGATAGAAACTCAACACCATACACACTAGGATATTGGACCACATGTTGATTTAATAGTTTATAAGTTATAGCTAATTTAGTTTCTTAGAGCAACTTCCTGTGCAAGGATATGTAAAATTGAGAAATGTAAATGAACATTTTATAACTCTAGAGACATGTTTTGCTGTAGTAGGAGAATATAAATTTCATGATGAAAATGAAATGCATCTAACTTTTTTTTGTTATTGATTTAAAAAAAAATTAATGTGATGAAATTTTTATTCATTGCGTTAAAACAATAAAAGGAAGGTAAAAATACTAAATAAAAAACTCAATTATGTAAATTCCTAAATATTTCTTATTATTCATATGTATGGTGATGCATGAGATGTAAAAATGAAAATATACTACTTTTTTTTTTACATCTTCTGGTGAGGGTGAGTAATTTCGATATTGAAATTCCGGTGCACTGAATTTCAAATATATTTTTAAGTTATATAATACACATTTAAGACATTTTACATATTTCAAAGATGATCTTAATTATTTATATTTTCTTTTTTATTTTGTTCATATACTTCCCTTTGATGTGAGTGTTTCTTTGGTTTTGTTTAATTAAATTTTGGCTAATGTGGTGGTTACCAGGTTAGTGTGATTGAAAAGGCAGGAAAGTCAGTTAATACCCTAGAAGATTCGCTTGACCGTGAAATACAACAGAATACCTTTAAGCCCCATAATAGTGCTTCGAGATCCCTCATCAGAGTGAGGCGTTCACTTGAGATGCTTAAGATAATATTCGAGCAAACTATGGCCTCAAGGTTTTACTTGTCTCAAACCTAGCCTCGATCTTCTCTGAATTCATTGTTTCATTAACATGTCTAAAATCATTTTCGTTTGGAAATGCAATTTCATCTTAAGTCTGCTGCTACGTCCACTCATATGTTCTATTTTCTCATATCCACTTAATTTATATTTCCGTTCATCATGAATTTTTTTAATGTTTAATATTCATCAAGTACTTTTAATGAAAGTGTTTTTGGGTTTCAAGAGCACTTAAAGTGCTTCTTGCTAGAAAGTATCAATTATGTGATTTTTGCAGGAAACACTTCAAGTGTTTTTTCAAGATTTACTTGCATTTTTACTAAGGATTTGTTTCAAAAATACTCTTATCAGACGCATTTTTAATCATTTTAAAAGTACTTTCAAACGAGCTCATAGACTCTTCTCGTTCTAAACTCATGATATCCATTATACTATGACTTAATTATTCTACTTAAGGCACATAATTATTTATTGACTAATGTTTGAATTAATTATTCACAAAAGAACAAACCCTAAATCAATGACTACTATCTCTTATTTTTTGTATGTCTCTATAATTTTGCAGCTACCTCTTATTTTACTATCACAGATTCACAGTTACTTATAACTTGATTTTTTTTTCTTTTCTCTTTTTTTTTTACTTGGGCAGCGAAAAATCAATCATGGATCCGGTTAAAACAGCATATAACCAAGTTTTGTACCCCTACCACGGATGGGCTCTCAGAAAGACTTTTGTGGGTGCACTGCACACCCTTCCTACAAAGTCACTGTTCTTCAAAAGGGTAAAATTAGATGGTAAGACTATTCAAGTATGTAACTCATCATTGTCATACTATCCGCTTCCAAACCAGGTCTCTAGCAGACTAGCTCATACCTATTGACATTAGGCTAGAGATTTGGGATTGATCGGTTTGACTGCTCATGGTAGCGGTAGCTACCGTGGCCGGTTGCAGGTTCTTTATTTTCATATCCAATATAGAGAAGAAGAAAAAAAAAAATCTTACGTCCAGATATTGAGCATATATAATTAACATGAATTTACTATGAATGCTATATGTACATGGGTATTTTAGGGTTGGACTTCATTGGTAACACAGTTTGTTTGGTATTCAATTTTATCAGAAGCATCGGCTTTTGTTCAGATGCAAAGGACAGTTACTGCATTAGCTCCTCTGATACACTACATCGACAACTTATTCCATTCAAGGGAGTCAACTCAAGAGCTGCTACGCTTGATTTGATAGATTTCCGTCTTTTCGCATGTACTCATGCAATTTTACAAATATTCTTTTATTTCCTTATTTCAAATGTATGGTATGAATATCGGTGTGAACCTTATAAGGATTGTTATTCGATTTGGTTATAGTTATGGTAAGGGAAATTTTATTTGAACCCATATTTTATATCTCAACACCCAGCTTACTTTTTATATCCACATTGTATTTGATTTATCTATCATTATCTTTTTACGCCCAACGTTATTTCCAAAACCGCCCTTACTTATCAAAACTCAACTCAATCAAACTTCTTTTTACACCCAACTCAAATCTACTTAAAAATAAAAAATAAAACCCTAACCAGTCCATCATCTCCATGGAGCAAATGCCCTTCTCTCTCTCTTTAAAAAATCCTTCCATCTCCCATGGTTGTCATTCTGCACCCCCATCTACTACTCCGTAGTCATCCAAACATCTTCCTCTTCCTTTTCTTCATCATTTGACATCTCTAAATTTCTAGGGCACTAATTAGCTTAATAATGGGTATGTGTTCAATTGATTGGTTCAATTTTTACGTATTAATTCCCTTTTCTTTTCAATTAAATGAGCTTCTGGTTAGAGTGTTTAATGAGTTTGGTATGTTTCAATTAAATGAGAATCTTCTAGACTCTATATTCCTATATGTGGTAGAAAAATTGGTACGTCCATGATAACTTTTGGTAGATCAATGAATATTTTTAACCGTGAATAATTTTTTTTTTGGTCGAAATCGTGGATATTTATTAGATACAAAAGTTGCTGACAACAATTCACATTACATTGAACTGTGGCTAAAAAGTATATCGCCTTTGCATGTTTTAAAGGCGAACTCATAGCTAAGCAGTTTTTATTATGGAGCAAAACTTCAGAAATTGATCTAACCTGGATGTGTAATAGAGTTTATGCATTTTAATGATTAAATTGATAAATATTTCAACAACATATGGATTTCATATCGTAGTATCTTTTAGCCTCTATATGCCACAAAAGTTGCGGACAAAAAATCACAATACATAGAATTGTGGTAAAAAAGTATATCGCCTTTGCACGTTTTATAGGTGAACTCATAGGTAAGCAGTTTTTATTGTTGACCAAAACTTCGGGAATTGATCTAACTTGAATGTATAATTGAACTTAAGCATTTTAATGATTAAATTCATAAATATCTCGACCGTATATGAATTTAATAGTGTCTTTTAGCCTCTATATTGGTATCTGTGGCAAAAAAATGGGTACATCCATGAGAAAATTTTGTAGATCAATGAATATTTTCAATCTGAATATTTATTAGATACCATAAATTATAAGTCTATTCACGAAAGTCTAAGTCAATGCCACGTACAATATTTGTTAAGATATATTTAGAGAACTATTATTAGCACTCCAAAAATCTCATTCAACACTTTGCACAAGGGTATTTTTCTTTCTAATTATAGAAAGTTTGGAGTACCAAATGAGATTTTTGGACTGCTAATAACAATTTTCTATTTTTATATACATTTTATTTTAGTTTGGAAGTCAACTTCCTTTTTTTTTTCCTTTCTTTATCAAGTTGGGAGTATCACTGACTGTGACCTTGTACAACTAGTTGTTGAGTCGTTTTGAATAATCAACATTATTTCTTACAATGTCTTGGGCGTATGAATAACAGAAAGAAAACAGTCATGATACAAGCTGAATAAGAGTAGTACTAATTAATAAACAATTTGTGCATGATGTTTGCTTATAACCAATTGGCATGAAGGGACAAATGTGTATGTTTCATGCATGACTTGGAATAGTATTAGTAAAGTCACACAGGGCAATCAACTTGTTGGGAAGTGGCCCTTTACCACAGTGGTGAATAAGTGTTGTGCTCTTGCATGCATGGATGGAGCTGGCTTAGGCTCAGCGGGGGCGGATGCCCCCACCTAATTATTTTTGGTTGAAAAAAAATATACTATTTTAGTTGCTTGTGACATTAGTATTAAATCTTTTATGCACTATTGCCATCGTTGGAAGAGCATATTCAGCTGTAAAATTTCTGTTGAGAAATTGGATGAGAGATCAATAGATAAATGATAACATGATTATTTTTTTTATAGAGAGAGATTTGATGGTATTAGTAATGAAGTTGTCATTCAACGTTTGAAAACATGAAACGTGTTGAGAGATATTGTAATAAGTTGTATAAAAAACCTTATGGATTAATATGTAAGTATTTTGTTGAGTACATTCTTGAACTTTTAATTTGTGACTTTGCTATTTGAGGATGCCCCCATCCATGCAGATCTCTAGCTTCGTCCTTGCTTGCATGACAGCGTGGGTTCGAATTTTTTCGGTGACTAATCTAACATCTAACTTACTAATGCTATTGCTCAACTCAAAAAAAAAAAAAATCAAAATGTATGTAGTGGATAAACACAATCTCAAAATTTAATTAAACTCACATAACAATGATAAATAAAGGCATTATCACAACTTAGGGGTGGTGAGCAATCCCATTAAAATAGAACTTAATATATACATATTAAAAACAAAAACAAATTGATGCAAAATCTCCCGACGACTAATACTATTTCAAGTCATGCATGAAACATACACATTTGTCCCTTCATGCCACTTGGTTATAAGCAAACATCATGCATTTACTAATACTATTCCAAGTCGTGCATGAAACCTATACATTTGTCCCTTCATGCCACTTGGTTATAAGCAAACATCATGCAAAAGTTGTTTACTAATTAGTACTACTCTTATTCAGCTTGTATCATGACCGTTTTCTTTCTGTTATTCATACGCCTAAGATATTGAAAGAAATAATGTTGATTATTCAAAACGAATCAACAACTAGTTGCACATGGTCACAGTCAGTAATACTCCCAACTTGATAAAGAAAGAAAAAAAAGGAAGACGACTTCCAAACTAAAATAAAATGTATATAAATATAGAAAATTGTTATTAGCACTCTAAAAATCTCATTTTGCACTCCAAACTTTCTATAATTAGAAAGAAAAATACACTTGTGCGGAGTGTAGAATGAGATTTTTGGAGTGCTAATAACAGTTCCCTAAATATGTCTTAACAAATATTGTACGTGGCATTGACTTAGACTTTCACAAATGGACTTATAATTTCTGGTATCTAATAAATATCCAGATTGAAAATATTCACCGATCTACAAAATTTTCTCATGAAGGTACCCATTTTTTTTGCCACAGATACCAATATAGAGGCTAAAAGACAATACGCTATTAAATTCATATGTGGTCGAGATATTTATGAATTTAATCATTAAAATGCATAAGCTCAATTATACATTCAAGTTAGATCAATTCCCGAAGTTTTGGTCAACAATAAAACTACTTACCTATGAGTTCACCTATAAAACGTGCACATGCGATGTACTTTTTAACCACAGTTCTATGTAGTGTGAATTTTTGTCCGCAACTTTTGTGGCATATAGAGGCTAAAAGATATACGATATTAAATCCATATATGGTCGAAATATTTATAAGTTTAATCATTAAAATGCATAAACTCAATTACACATCCAGGTTAGATCAATTCCCGAAATTTTGCTCCACAATAAAAATTGCTTAGCTATGAGTTCGCCTATAAAATGTGCAAAGGCGATATACTTTTTAGCCACAATTCAATGTAATGTTAATTGTTGTTCGCAACTTTTGTATCTAATAAATATCCACGGTTAAAAATATTCATTGATCTACAAAAAGTTATCCTGGACGTACCCATTTTTCTACCACATATAGGAATATAGAGTCTAGAAGATTCTTATTTAATTGAAACATACCAAACTCATTAAACACTCTAACCAGAAGTTCATACCGATTATTAAGCTAATTAGTGCTCTAGAAATTTAGAGATGTCAAATGATGAAGAAAGGGAAGAGGAAGAGGTTTGGATGACTACGGAGGAGTAAATGGGGTTGCAAAATGACAACCATGGGATATGGAAGGATTTTTTAAAGACAGAAAGAAGGGATTTGTTCCATGGAGATGATGGACTGGTTAGCGTTTTATTTTTTATTTTTAATTAGATTGAGTTGGGTGTAAAAAGAAGTTTGATTGAGTTGAGTTTTGATAAGTAAGGGTGGTTTCGGAAATAATGTTGGGTGTAAATAGATAATGATAGATAAATCAAATACAATGTGGATATAAAAAGTAAGCTGGGTGTTGAGATACAAAATATGGATTCAAATAAAATTTCTCTTATGATAATTTCCCTTTTTCCATTGCCTGCCATTCTATACTTCATGTACTGTTGGTCAACTTTTTTTAACTAGAAGGTCTAGACCAGGGTTGGGCATTTAAAAAAAAAAAACCAATTGAACCGCCTAAAATGCACCAAAGGTTTGGTTTAGTTTGGCACAATTCCCGCCACTTCATGTTTTTGGCACAATTCTGGTACCAATATGCCAAAAATATAAGGTGATGGAAAGTCCATAAAGAATTCTACTTTGAGAGTCTTCTTAGCATTTCTCTTTTTTGAATTATCAAGGACAAACTGGACACAAAAGTCTAAAAACTGAAAAGATGCCTTGCACTGACGTAGCACTTGTTTATATAAGGGCGGAGGCAAAAATTTTAAAAGGAGTGTGGGCTAATCTAAAACTACATTAATAAAACATGGGTAAATTACATAGTAGCCCCTCAGGTTTGAGCTCTATTGCAATCTCATACAACATCTTTAAAACATTTCACTTTCATACCTCAAGTACTATTTTATTTCAATTTCATACAACCGTTAGATTTTCCATCCATGGATCTGTTAAATGCTGACGTGGCTGTCACATATATGACACGTGGCTGCCAAATGTCTGCCACATGGCAAATAAAATAATTTTTTAATTTAAAAAAAAAAAAAAACATATCTTCCACTTTTTTTTTTCTCTTTCTTCTTCTTCTCTCTCTTTCTTCTTCTTCTTCTCTTTCTCTTTCTTCTTCTTCTGGGTTCGGACCTCCTTTTTTTTTTTTTCTTCTTCTTCTTCTTCTTCTTCTCCCTCCTCCTCCTCTTTCTTCTTCTCTTCTTCTTCTTCCTCCTTCTTCTTCTGGGTTCGGTCCCTTTCTTCTTCTTTTTTTCTCTTTCTTCTTCTTCTTCTTCTTCTCTTTCTCTTTCTTCTTCTTCTTCTTCTTCTCTTTCTTCTCTTTCTTCTGGTTCGGACCTCCTTTTTTTTTCTCTCTTTCTTCTTCTTCTTCTTCTTCTTCTCTTTCTTCTTCTTCTTCTTCTTCTCTTTCTTCTGGTTCGGACCTCCTTTTTTTTTTCTTTTTTTTTCTTCTTTTTCTTCTTCTCTTCTTCTTCTCCCTCCTCCTCCTCTTTCTCTTTCTTCTTCTTCTTCTCTTTCTTCTTCTTCTTCTTCTGGGTTCGGACCTTTTTTTTTTCTTCTTCTTCTTCTTCTTCTTCTTCCTCATTTTTCTGGGTTCGGTCCCTCTTTTTTTTTCTTCTTCTTCTTCCTCCTCATCCTCCTCCTCTTTCTTCTTCTTCCTCTTTCTTCTGGGTTCGGACCCCTTTCTTTTTTCTTTTTTTTTTCTTCTTCTTCTTCTTCTTTCTCCTCCCTCCTCTTTCTTCTTCTCTTTCTCTTTCTTCTTCTTCTGGGCTCGGACCTTTTTGTTTTCCTTCCAATTTCAGGTTTAAAAAAAAAAAAAAAATTATTTTATTTGCCACGTGGCAGCCACGTGTCATATATGTGGCAGCCACGTCAGCATTTAACAGATCCATGGATGGAAAATCTAACGGTTGTATGAAATTAAAATAAAATAGTACTTGAGGTATGAAAGTGAAATGTTTTAAAGATGTTGTATGAGATTGCAGTAGAGCTCAAACCTGAGGGGCTACTATGTAATTTACCCATAAAACATTCTTTGTCAACCAAAAGAAGGTAAAAATACAATTTTGTCTTCTACCACAAAACAGAAATCATGAGCAATAAGGTAAATTAAACAAACTAAGTTTTACAGTTTTTTTTCAGAGCCTCACCTAATGGTGATCCTAACATCCTCTAATTTTAAAAAAATGACATATAAAAAAGAAACTTCTCTCTCTAATCACATTCCTTTTTTTCTCTTTTTCTCCTTCCCATTTTAAAATAAAAATATACAAAAAAGAATTAATTATTAAAAAAATACTGTTAAAGTAACAAAAATACCCCTGCATTATTTGATGCATTATTAATTACATTATTGCTAGCCCATTGTGAGGCTAAGCCCACCCCCTCCTCCTTAGTGTAGATAGTATCGTTTGTAAAAAAAAATCATTTGACAACTAATTTAATCACATTCTTATGTGCGTGCAAAAGACATTTTTTATAACCGGCATCACACGCCTCGTAAGATGTTCTGAATGTGGTTAAAAATGGAGAAAATAATATTTAATGAACAACTGATTGAATCACATGATTGCTAACCTATTGTGAGGTACTAATTTAAAAAAATGTACAAAAAGTTTCAATTATTAAAAAATACAGTTAAAATGACAAAAATACCCTTGCATTATTTTGGGTTGCTTTTGAATTTTTTTGTTTTGGGGGTATTTTTGTCCAAATTTTTTTGGTGAAGCTTGTGACCCCAAAAGGGGTTGTTGGCTTTATACGCTTCTTACGTTGTTTTGAATGTGTTTAAAAATAGAGAAAATAATATTTAACGAACAAGTGATTGAATCACATTATTGCTAGCCTATTGTGTGGTACTAATTAAAATACGTGGATAATAATGTGATTAAATTGGTTGTCAAATGATTGTTTTTTTTTTAACAAACGATATTATCCAGGGGAGGGGAGTGGGCTTAGTCACACAATGGGCTAGCATATATTTAAAACGTGTAAGTTGATAGGAGCATATTTATGCGACTTAGTTAGCTTGTTTTCTTGCATTTATGTTGTTAGTTCCTAGTTATTTTAGTATTTTAAGCTATTTTCGTGTGTTTGTAGGTCCAAAGGGCTAAAGTGGCAAGAAAGTGCATTTTGGAGCAGTTTTGGGCTTGGAATGGATAACACATGTATGGAGCAAGGTGGATGGACGAAATTGAAGACCAAAAGAGGCTAGGATTATGCTGAAGTTATGAAGAAATTAATTCAAGAAAAGGAAGTAAAGGATGCAAGCAAGAAAGAAGGAAAGTTATCCATGTTTCCTTATTTTGTCCTTAAACTTTCCTAATCCTTTTCCCACCTAATTTCCAGCTGCAAGGATGATCCTTAATTAAATTAGGGCATCTAAAACCTGATTTCTAGAAGGCCTTACCCATTCCTACATTGATGCCGCACACTGCAAGGATCCTTCCTTGCCGCAACTCCCTTTCCCTTTCTCTCCAAAATCTGCCACATATCTTCCTTCCCATTTTCTCAAAGTTGTGCCGCATATTTCCTTTCCCTTTCCCCTTGAATTCTGACATTTAATTACCTTTTTCTTTGAGGATTTTAAAAGCATTACCGAGAGAACTTTTTTTCCCTCAAAAATATAAAAAAATTACCAAGAGGATTTTTTTCCCTCGAAAATACTGAATCAATTTCGTCAACATGAGTAAACCTTCGGAAATCACCATTCTATTTCCGATAAGAACTTTACTTGTCGTTAATACAACTGGCGCCAATTCTTCCCACCAAACAAAAATGCATTTCCGACAAAACTTGAGACTTTTTCCGAGGACATTATGTGCGTTGGTAATAAAAATTTGTTTCATGCCATGTTACCGACGACCCATATTTTATGGTCGTAAAATGTGCTTTTTACGACGGTTTTTTTTGGGCCCTCGGAAAATCTTCGTCAGTAATGACTACTTTTTTTGTAGTGAAAATGTTTGCTGTCTACCTACTAATTAAGAGAGACAGTACTCATTCGCTCTCTGGGACTGTTCGTCATGAGCTTAGACTTTATTTGGATGCCTTTGTAGGTGTTGCCATCTCCAACGGTAAACAATCAATCTTCAGGACCCTCCATTTATAAATACTAAATAGTCATTTTGGTTGGATGAGTTGAAGGCAGTTAATCTGTGTGTACAATGATCATTGCTAACTTCTAGCAAGAAACCAACATGATTCAATTAACGAAATAGTTTCATTGTAGCCAAAATATTCACCCACCATATTGTCCATCTTAAATACTTGCTTGGGAAAATGTTTGGTTTTCAAATTCTTGTATCATATTCTTCATAAGTATCATGGTAGTTCCAATTTTATCAGATGTTATCAAAGGGACTCTGATTAGTATCATAATCAATCTTATATGTCTTTTTAGTTTGGTAAGGGTGAGATATATATATCATGTACCACGTTATTATTAACATTTGTAGCAAATTATTAGTCATTAATATTAGACCATGCTGGAAGAAAGTCAAATATTTAGACTAAATGAATAATATTAGATCATGCTAGAAAAAATTATGGATATTTCACATAATAATGAGATTCTAATTAAATAAAAAAAAAATTAAAAAATCTTTTTATGACAAAATTAAGAAAGTCAATTAATTTAACTTAATTAACTATATAAATAAACATTGAATAACATGTTTTTTTTCTTAATAAAATAATGTATGTTTAAGGTGAGAGTTTTAAGTACATATTATATGGCAGGTCCGAAAAAAAAAATTCATAGGATAACACCTACAAAAGAATAAAAAAAATTAAGAGTTAGAAAATGATTGTTTTTGGAGTAAATGAAAAGGCGACGAGGGGCTAATAAATTAAAGAGTAAATTGTCTTTTTACCTGAACTATTACTTCAGTTAAAATTGACCTTCTGAACCTTTTTTTTTGGTAAATTAATCCCCTTAGCTATTTGAAATATGTTAATTAATCCCTTGTCATTAGATTCAGTCCACTATTCTATCAAATTCAAGGGCAAATTAGTATTTTTACCATCAATTCTTACATGTCATTTATAACCACCAATAAAATTATGACATGTGGACACATAATAATGTGTAATGACAATGTGAAATAGTCCTTTATGTAAACGTTTGATTTCTTTATGTTTTTTATTATGTTATAAGTTTTTTGAATTATTCAATGTCCACGTGACATTATTTTGTTGGTGGTTATAACTAAAAACTAAGAATTAATTATTCAATGTCCACATGGCATTATTTTGTTGGTGGTTATAACTAAAAAGTAAGAATTGATTATGGATGCAAATTTTCGTCATCTTCTCCTCTGACGAAAATGCACCTGGAAAATCATAACACCTAAGATTAAGGCCAAAAGCCTCATGCGCCCACGATGAATGGAGGACTTTGGCCGAATAATCTCTGATGTCAAAGTTAGAATTTGAAAGAAAATGTGTTTAGGAATTTGTGGGTAGATAATGATTTAACATTTTAGTGGGAGAATATGACTATTTATATGGGAGTGGCCGGCTCCATTTGGAGAATAAGGACCGGCCATATATGGTAGAAATATGAGTATAATTGCAAGAAATTATGTAAAATAATATCTTGCAATTAACTTGGCAATTAATCATAAATTGAACAGAAAAATTGGGAGTTACCTTTTGAGTGAGGATTTGACGAGGTGTGATGAGAGAGATTTGAATAAATCCAATTTTTATCACTTTTGACTCTTCCTTGATTGAGCTGTTATTGTCCGTCGTATGCGTGTGGGAATCACGGTGCGCATCGAGGGTAATTTTGTCATTTTCACCTAATAGTCCACGTGTTACCTTCATAATTTTCTTGATTATTTTTTGCTCCATATTGATGATAAAAAGTCTTAACTTGCCCTTGAATTTGACGGCATAGTGGACGGAATCTAAAGGCAAGGGGTTAATTAGCAGATTTTAAATAGTTTAGGAGGTTAATTTACTAAAAAAATAATTTAAGTGATCAATTTCAACTGGAGTAATAATTTAAGAGGTCAAACCATAGTTTACCTTAAATTAAAACAATATAAAAGGGGAAGATGGAGGGACCACATCTTGAAGAGATAAAAAAGAGACGCGCCTTCTTCTTCGCGCGAACACCGAACGCAGCCTCTGCAACAAATATTTTTTTTCCATATTTCAGCGTTCTCGATACGTCCTCTTAGTCCCCGACCAGCCCCTGCCAGCTCCGCTTAATTCTGTCCAGGCTTCCGTCTAATATGCTTTCCCATTTTGTGACCGATCTTTAGAACAGTGAGTCCATCTACAGCTCTACAACTAGAGAGAATTATCTGATAAGTGAATAGTTGTGCTAACACCCCACCCCAACAGCAACCTAGTCGAAGTTGAACTGAACGGCCATGGCGGCGGAGTCGAGTTGGTGAACCAAAGCACGGATCATCAAGTTGTCAGGTATAAAGAGAAAACGCAAATGTACAACCCGTTGGAAATTATGTATTTAATTTACTTAGATTAGAAATTGAGTGAGTGACTTACGGATGTCATTTTATTTCTAAGTTATTTTCTTAACTCTCTGTTTAGAAAATGAAATTACTACGGTTTATTGGTAGTATTCATTTTCACTTATATGTAGAGGTGTTAGGTTTGATTTTCACTAAAAGCGAATTTGAACCACATTAGTGCTAGTCTATTGTGAGACTAAGTCCATCTCTAAAAAAAAAAGTACTAATTAATTTCAAATAGACGGAATTTGAATTTACGGATTTTAATATTTTTAGTACTTGCTGTCTACCTACTAATTAAGAGAGACAGTACTCATTCGCTCTCTAGGACTGTTCGTCATGAGCTTCGACTTTAAGGAAAACTACCGAAAAGTCTAAAAAAACTTCCCTTTTAATTAAAAGTCATTTTTAAAGGTATAGTGAATAGTACCAGGGAAATGTATAAATATGGTTTTTCGTTAAAAGTGAACAGTATCGGGAGTATTTTGTTAAAACTCTCTTGACTTTATTTGGATGCCTTTGTAGGTGTTGCCATCTCCAACGGTACACAATCAATCTTCAGGACCCTCCATTTATAAATACTAAATAGTCCTTTTGGTTGGATGAGTTGAAGGCAGTTAATCTGTGTGTACAATGATCATTGCTAACTTCTCGCAAGAAACCAACATGATTCAATTAACGAAATAGTTTCATTGTAGCCAAAATATTCACCCACCATATTGTCCATCTTAAATTCTTGCTTGGGAAAATGTTTGCTGTCTACCTACTAACTAATTAAGAGAGACATTACTCATTCGTTCTCTGGGACTGTTCGTCATGAGCTTCGACTTTATTAGGATGCCTTTGTAGGTGTTGCCATCTCCAACTGTAAACAGTCAATCTTCAGGACCCTCCATTTATAAATACTAAATAGTCCTTTTGGTTGGATGAGTTGAAGGCAGTTAATCTGTGTGTACAATGATCATTGCTAACTTCTCGCAAGAAACCAACATGATTCAATTAACGAAATTGTTTCATTGTAGCCAAAATATCCACCCACCATATTGTCCATCTTAAATTCTTGCTTGGGAAAATGTTTGCTGTCTACCTACTAATTAAGATAGACAGTACTCATTCGCTCTATGGGACTATTCGTCATGAGCTTCGACTTTATTTGGATGCCTTTGTAGGTGTTGCCATCTCCAACGGTACACAATCAATCTTCAGGACCCTCCATTTATAAATACTAAATAGTCCTTTTGGTTGGATGAGTTGAAGGCAGTTAATCTGTGTGTACAATGATCATTGCTAACTTCTCGCAAGAAACCAACATGATTCAATTAACGAAATAGTTTCATTGTAGCCAAAATATTCACCCACCATATTGTCCATCTTAAATTCTTGCTTGGGAAAATGTTTGCTGTCTACCTACTAACTAATTAAGAGAGACATTACTCATTCGTTCTCTGGGACTGTTCGTCATGAGCTTCGACTTTATTAGGATGCCTTTGTAGGTGTTGCCATCTCCAACTGTAAACAGTCAATCTTCAGGACCCTCCATTTATAAATACTAAATAGTCCTTTTGGTTGGATGAGTTGAAGGCAGTTAATCTGTGTGTACAATGATCATTGCTAACTTCTCGCAAGAAACCAACATGATTCAATTAACGAAATTGTTTCATTGTAGCCAAAATATCCACCCACCATATTGTCCATCTTAAATTCTTGCTTGGGAAAATGTTTGCTGTCTACCTACTAATTAAGATAGACAGTACTCATTCGCTCTATGGGACTATTCGTCATGAGCTTCGACTTTATTTGGATGCCTTTGTAGGTGTTGCCATCTCCAACGGTACACAATCAATCTTCAGGACCCTCCATTTATAAATACTAAATAGTCCTTTTGGTTGGATGAGTTGAAGGCAGTTAATCTGTGTGTACAATGATCATTGCTAACTTCTCGCAAGAAACCAACATGATTCAATTAACGAAATAGTTTCATTGTAGCCAAAATATTCACCCACCATATTGTCCATCTTAAATTCTTGCTTGGGAAAATGTTTGCTGTCTACCTACTAACTAATTAAGAGAGACATTACTCATTCGTTCTCTGGGACTGTTCGTCATGAGCTTCGACTTTATTAGGATGCCTTTGTAGGTGTTGCCATCTCCAACTGTAAACAGTCAATCTTCAGGACCCTCCATTTATAAATACTAAATAGTCCTTTTGGTTGGATGAGTTGAAGGCAGTTAATCTGTGTGTACAATGATCATTGCTAACTTCTCGCAAGAAACCAACATGATTCAATTAACGAAATAGTTTAATTGTAGCCAAAATATTCACCCACCATATTGTCCATCTTAAATTCTTGCTTGGGAAAATGTTTGCTGTCTACCTACTAATTAAGAACTCATTCGCTCTCTAGGACTGTTTGTCATGAGCTTCGACTTTATTTGGATGCCTTTGTACGTGTTGTCATCTCCAACTGTAAACAGTCAATCTTCAGGACCCTCCATTTATAAATACTAAATAGTCCTTTTGGTTGGATGAGTTGAAGGCAATTAATCTGTGTGTACAATGATCATTGCTAACTTCTCGCAAGAAACCAACAAGTTAAACTCTCGTTCTCCTCCTCTGCTATTTATCTCCGACACACCTGATTCCTCAATGCTAATCTCAATCTCAATCCCTCAATGGATTTCGAATCGAAACCTTCAATCGGTTGGTTGCCAAGAATCTGCACGCACGGAAAAGAAATGTTGACTGGTTGGCTACCGAGAAAACGCAAGAAAACGATAGGATTACAGTTACAATTTAAAAATCGAACGATCCAGTACCTACCTGTATCTGGAGAGGAAGAGCAATACATGCTATAATCCAGAGATGGATACACTAAATGCACTGATTTCTAATAGAGTATCATAATCTAAATTATATAACATTTGATATTATTGTCTTCCTCCCTTAAGGAATTCAATTTAGGATAAAGAAATGAGAAAGTGTTCTGCTGGATTGGAATTTGGGAGATTCTTCTGCAAAATGGAATGCTTTCTCTTTCTTCAACTTGGAGCGTAGGAGACAGACAGTAGAGATAGGAGGTGAGAGTTCTACATAAGGGTAATTAAGTCTTTTTAACTTTAATTTTGGTTAATTTTATAACAAATGAAAAACATAGGCTATATTCCACTAGGTGGTTCTCAAAATGGTTATATTTCCAAAGTTTCCTTTCTTATTTATCTAATAATTTAAAAAGATAATGCTAAAACCTACTTCAATTCTTAGAGTAAAACTTAAATTTTAGGTTTTAAACTTACCCCAACTTGCTTCAACTGTGACAACCCGTCACTAATTTCCTATGTAAAATGTCGATTATGTCCTTGTTGATAAAGTGGAATCCGATGTGTACATTATTATCCGCCTTTTTGTTTTATTTTCATTTTATCGTATTAAAATAATACTCGTAATTACGAACGCATAAGCGCAAACTAGACTCAAATCGGATTTGTAACGAGAACTTACATTAGTTTAAAGTACGCTAACAATAGGTAAAATTGTACATACCAACTAAGCGGTATTATTTAACAGCACAGAATTTTGAATGTCAGATTTCAGATTTTTTCCCACGTTCTCACCTACATCTCCCGTGCACTCATCTACTCTCCCTACCTAACAAACTAAACCACCATTCTCTCTAACCTTCTCTCTCTCTCAAACCTTTGCACTCTCTCTCTCTCTCTCTCATTCTCACTCTCTCTCCCTCATACTCATCTCTCTCTCTAACCCGTGTGTTTTCTTCACTCTGCAACTCAAACACAAATCATCAAACGTTAGAGAACGGACTCCAAATTACCATCATCGTATTCGTATCATCCTCACGAGTCCATCCATATAAACAGAATAAAAAATGACTGAGTTTCGTGACGTCGGAGTTTTGGCGGTGACTTTGGAGCTATTTTTGTAAAGAATGACAAAAAGGATGTTTGCCAGAATAAGGATTTCATTCATTGAGTTGAAAAATATATATAACTGTGATCCTATAATCAAGGAATAATACAATCAAGTTAATTATTCTATACAAAGTCAACTATAATCAATTATAATCAAAGTAAATTCTTGGCTGCTAATCTATCCCTAACTTTGTGGTTAACCTAAATTTTCTAGGTTAAAAATTTTAGGTTTTAACCTAAGGGTTTGAGATGGTCACACTAAATTTTTAAATAAAGTTTGCAAACTAAATGATGTGTCACAAATAGAAAATAAGCACGTTAAACAACACTGAGCAATAATTCAATCATCAAAATCCACATAATTTGTTTTGCAAAAATTGGTTTAGAAATTTGGTTTCCCTAGTATTTTCCAATCTAAAGATATAATGAAATTTAAATACAGAAGGTGGTAGTTGGTAAATGTGCTAAGGGCTACGGTGATGGTCTGGTGGGTAGTGGAGGAGGTTTGATGATTGGTGGCAGCAGTGGCAGTGTTGATAGTGGAAGTCATAGTTGTGGTGTTTACAACAATGATGGTGGGAGTGGAGGTAACGGTTGCAACGGTAGCACTAACTGCGATAATGGTGGGCGTGGTGGTGGTAATGGCAAGGTGGTTGTGGCATGATGATGGTAGAAGTGAGGGTAGTGGGTGTGTAAAAGTTAAGGAGATGATAACTATAACTTGTAAAAATTTAGAAATGAAACTATTTACTTGAAATTTAAAGTCGGAATTTAAAAACTCAACCCTAACCATACTACGCACTGAGTCTCTACCATGCATCTTAAAAATGAACTCTAGTAGTTCCTTGCAAATAGATTATAGATATGTTTTTTAATGGTCGTAAATACTCAAAAAAATAATAATCACGCGCTCCAAATTACAATCACTATATAAATATCCTTTCTTTAGTTATATAGGCCGCTAGTGGTTGTAATTCTCAGAAACTAGACACCTTAGTATTCTTGTAAGGATAAATTCAATATAAATCCAATTTGTGAGTTATTACGAGGAATAGTCCACTTTCTAAAAATAGGTCCATTGATTATTATCTTTTTATTAAGTCTGTCATAAAACTGAAAATTTTAAGGAATTGTAAAATTAAATTCCTTCAACTGTAACAATCCATCGGAATTTACAGAACAAAAGGGCATATTTGTAGTTTCACTAAGTTTGGGACATTTATTTTAAAATTATGCTTTTGGGTCTTATTTGGTGTGCCCAAGGGCCCACTCCCTTTGGTTGTACCCCGACCCTCTTTCCTTTGTTTCCCTTTTGGACCTGTGAGCTCTCCCTCTCTCACACAACTCTCTCATCTCTCTCCCTCACTTTCACTCTCTCTCAAAAACCAGCCCTCCTCGAGGGCACTACAAGCAACAACAACGACAACATTTCCACCACCGCCCAAACCAAGAGCACCACGAGCTTTGTCTCGTCCTCACGAGCCTAGAACACCCAAACTCACCTCGAACTTCCCTTCCGGATCGTCGGGATCGAAACCAAGTCGGGCCGCTACCTTTCAGGCCATTTTCCGACCAAACCACGGTGAGTTAGCTATCGAGAAGGATACCATTCTCTTTGTCTCGTCGAGAAGTATGATTTTTGTTTTTGAATCACTTAATTTCGTTGAGTATTGAAGAAGTTATGAACTTTTAAAGTTTACCCAATTTCCGACGAGCACGGCCACTTGTGAGGCATTTTCTGACCAATACACGGTGAGTTAGGCATCGTGCAAGGTACCATTCTCTTCATCTCGTTGAGTACTACAACTTTGGTTTTTGAATCACTTAATTTGGTTAAGTATCGAAGAAGTTATGGGTGTTTGAAGTTGTGCCCAAAAACCGGCCAAACTATGACCTGAAACCAAGTTGACCAGACCTAAATCCTCAAACCCATATCTAATAACCCTTAAACCCAAAACCATACAACCCAGAACCGTTGGGTTGGGCTACGAAGCCCAAACCCAAATGACTTTTGGCCCAACCTAGTTACAAACACATTGACCCAACAGAACCAAACCCATATGTGAAACCCAAGCCCAAGCCCAAGCCCAAGCCAAAACTCAAACCCAAATCCAAAACGCAAACCCAAGCCCAGACCCGTTGACTTTGACTGACCATTGATTTTGACCGTTGACCGGACAATCAACGTTGACTGTGGGTTGATTTTTTCGGGTTTCGGTCGGAATCTCTCCTAGACTAATTTTTGACGTCTTAAACCCGTTTATGATGTATGTTTTCCAAAATTCAATTGTTATGATAGAGTTTTATTAATTGGATCTTTTATGTGCTTAGGTATGTTTATTAATGGCATTTCCATCCACCCTTATTTACACAGCTCTTCGCCAATGATGTAAGGTGAGTAGACCTCTTCTAAAATGCATGATTTTAGTATTAGTAATGCATACATGAAAAGCATGATTTAATGGTTACGTTTTATGAGTAAATTATATTTTACTTTATGAGATATCATGTTTTACTGAGAATATTTTGAAGTACCACACTTTATCAATTTTACGTTCTTCGTAGTATATATGATTGATGACTATATACTACTAATAGGTTTTACGATATGACGTTTTGGCTACTGAACTTCGATTAAGATAGATATATACTTATGTAATTACTTAATGGTTTTTCAAACGGTTCTGCCTACGGGCGAATGATACTTTTATATATGATTTAGAGTGGGTGCTGTAGGAGCCTACGGGTGATTGATACTTATATTGGCTACGGTGCCTACAGGTGGAAGGTATTTATATTGGCTACGGTCTGGCGTTTGGTTGGTGCATACGGACGGGAAATATTTATATTGGCTTCGGCTGGGCGTAGGTTAGTGGCTTCGGCCGGAAGATATTTATATTGGCTTCGACCGGGAGATGTAGTGCCTACGCGCGAATGATCTACCTACTAGCGCGTGATGTAGAACATTCGGATGAATGAAGAAGTGTTCTATATGCCTTCGGACGAATGAAATATTATATATATGTATATGCCTTATATATATACCACTGCTAAGCACATTATATATGATATATATGTTTTATGAAAGGTTTTATGGCATGCTAGGATTTCGGAAAAACCTATTACTTATTATGCTATACGAGTTTTCTAAACATGAGGGTTAGTACATTAAAGATTAACTATTTTAGTATTATCTATGTATCAACTTGGTCCACTCAAGTTTTGTTTTGCGCCTCCTCAGAACTTATAATCGATACGTTGCGTCAAGGCATTCCGGCATCAACATCTTGAGTCCTCTTGGTGTAGGACCTATTCCCTTGTTCATTCAATTTTATATTATTTCTTTTTGATGTTCTATATTAGTTGTATGCTCTGAACACGTTCCTCATTTGCATATTAATTATAATTAAATTTACAAGTTTTATTTATGTTGGTTATTTGTTTTAGTTCTCATGCATCCTAATATGGCTTCGTCACCTTCAGGTGTCGGCCAGCACGTGTCTACCCTGATGTTTGATGAATATCAGGGCGGGCGTGTCATCAACTGTAGTGCATTCTGTCTCTTTACTAAATAATATCTAGATATTATTACTTTTTTGTCAATAATCTACTTATACCACAGATAAATTATTTTTAGTTGCCTATATTATAGATATTTTTTTGTTTATAATCTACCTCTCATTATTAGTTGTATTCAATACTATCTTAAATAAATTTCGGTTAAAACATTTTATGGTCTTATTAATATAGGTATGTTACAAACTTATAATTAGACTCAATTTAAAAAACAAATTAGATTTTTGGACTGAATCGATTCAAAACAAACTATTTTTAATTAGCAGACAACTAGAAAGTCCAAACTATCCTTTTGAAGCTTAGCTAAAATTAATTTAGCTTCAAAATAGGAAGGATGAGAGATTTTTTAGGGTGACGAGAACACGTCCGGTGTAGAGTGCATCAAGTGTCATAATACAACTGGTTGAAAATTTGAAAGAAAAAAAAAATCTTCAACCAATTGTATTATGACACTTGGTGTATACGGCCGTGCTCGGGCAAACTGAAAATTTCTCGAAGAATGATTGGAGATGCTCGAAAGTGTTTAAAGAGTTCGTTCCCAGTCCTACTCCAAAAACTACAAACGAAAAAAATATAGTTGGATTCTTTCTCTGCTGATCCTTCGTCTACCTTTTCTGTTATCAGACATCAGAAGAACCAAGCCTAAACATCCTCTCATAGTCATTGAGATTCGTCCGAGGCACAAAACGCTCTCAAAGTCTGTACCAGTTGAAGCTAAAGAAGATCCAGGTTAGTCATCTAGTTATCAAAATCCTACATAGTTTCTCCGTTTTTGGTGGTACCTATTTTATTGTTTGATCTTTGAATCTTACAATTTGTTTTTCTCTGTTATTTATTTATATTTATTTAAAAAGGACAGGTATGGAAATTTGTAGTTTTGTACTACGAGTTGGTGAGTTGTTATGGACTCCAGCGAAGCGTAATGTGGGTTACTTGGTGCATTACAAGAGACACATACAGTCTCTGGAAAAACTGATAGAAAAGCTTGAGACCACGCAGAATGATTACCAGCAAAGTGTGGATGCGGCGTTAATGAATGGAGACAAAGTTAAGTCCGAGGTTCAAAAATGGCTCAAGGATGTTGACAAGGCCATAAACGATGCCAAAAGACTGAATAATGAAGCCGGAGAAGACAAAACATGCCTCGGAGGCTGCTGTCCGAATTTGAAATGGCGTTACGGTTTAAGCAAGAGAGCCGTTAAGGAGGCAGAAGAAATGAACAAGCTTAATGAAGAGAAAAGGTTTGAAACAGTTTCGCTTCAAGTTCACCTACCCGTTGAGTTTGAGACCATGTCAACTGGAGATTTCGAAGCATTTGAAGCAACAAGGCAAGCCATGGATCAGGTCATGAAGGCACTGAAAGACGATAACGTCACTGTCATTGCGGTCCATGGAATGGGAGGCATAGGCAAGACGACCATGGTGAAACATGTCGGTGTGCAAGTGGGTAAAGGCAAGCTCTTTGATCATGTGATTATGGCTGTCGTTTCCCAAAACCCAAACCTGGTAAAGATTCAACAACAGCTTGCAGAAATGCTGGACTTGAATTTGAATCAGCAGACAGAAATAGCCAGAGCAGCTAGATTGAAGGAGAGAATAATGAGAGGAAAAAAGATCCTTATAATTTTGGACGACATTTGGAAGACAATAGATTTGTCTCTCATAGGGATCCCCGATCACTACGAGCTCCAAAACTGCAAAGCCAAAGTTCTACTCACCACAAGGATAAGGAATGTATGTCATGCCATGAAGAGCCAAGAAAAGATTCATCTCAATATCCTATCAGAAGAAGATTCTTGGGCCTTGTTTGTGAAAAAGGCAAACAGGTCTTTTGAATCAACCAATTTCTATGACATAGCGAGGAAGGTGGCTGGAGAATGTGGTGGTCTCCCGATTGCTTTGATTGCAGTTGCAAGAGCACTCGGAGACAAGGACTTGGAAGAATGGAGAGAAGCAGCTCGACGACTAGAGATGTCCCAAACTACCAACCTTGATGACGAGGGGGATGTGTTCAGATGTATAAAGCTGAGCTACGATTACTTGAATGGCAATGACGCCAAGTCATTTTTCTTATTTTGCTGCTTATTCCCGGAGGACTCTGATATCCAAATTGAAGACTTGCTGAAGTATGGTATTGGGAAAGGATTGTTTCGAGATGCCAACTCAATGCAAGAAGCCAGAAGCACAGCACATTCGGTGGCCAAGTACCTCAAAGCTTGTAGCTTGGTTTTGGATGGTGAAGAAGACGGATGTGTAAGAATGCATGATGTGATTCGGGACATGGCAATACTAATTGCATCATCTGGGGATGGCCATGGATTCTTCGTAAAAGCTGGCTGCGACTTAAAGGATTGGCCAAAGAATTCACTCGAAGACTACTCTGCAATCTCCCTAATGGGGAATGAAATCTGCAATCTTCCTGACGAGTTGGTATGTCCAAAACTCCAGATTTTATTACTACAGTCAAATTTTGAAGTAGAGGAGATCCCAGAAGATTTTTTCCAAAGCCCAAATGCATTAAGGGTATTCGACATAAGTAGTACCCAAATTTCTTCATTACCCTCATCATTTAATCTCTTAACCAAGCTCCAAGCGCTGCATCTAGATAATTGTCAGACAATAACGGATGTATCAATTCTCGGAGAACTGAAAAAACTGGAGGTTCTTAGTATGAGAGAATCTGTTATTGAGGAATTGCCAGAAGAATTTGGACATTTGACCAATTTAAGGATGTTGGATCTCACTTTGAGTGCCTACATTGCAACAATTCCATCCAATGTGATATCGCGGCTGTCCAAATTAGAAGAACTATACATGCAACAGAGTTTTGCTGACTGGGGCAAGAAAGTTGAAGGAGAAGATGACAAAACTAATGCTAGTTTTGATGAGCTAATTAGCTTGTGTTACTTAAACATTTTGAAGGTTGACATTTCTGATGCAGAATGCCTTCCGAAAAATGTAGGGTTCCTTCGAAACTGGGCAAATTTTGATATATGTATCAGCAGAAACCAATTTCATCGGTCCATAAATGTGCAATTATCAAAAAATACTATTACTCCACATTCAACTTCAAGAGCCTTGCTTCTGGACACAACAATCAATACGCTGCCAGATTGGTTTAACATCACAGTGACGGAGAGAGCGGAGAAAATAATCTACATGGAGCCTAGAAGTTTAACTAACATTCTTGTGGAGTACGATCATTGGAAGTCACATGGACTAAAGTTTTTGCATATCCAAGCGTGCAGCGAGATGGTAACTTTGATGAACACAGTAACTAGGGTTCCAAATAAGCCTGTGCTCGAGAGCTTGGAAGAGTTGCGTCTCTTCTTATGGGACTGCTTGCAGCAGTTATGTGTTGGTGAATTACCGCAGGGGTCGCTTGGAAATCTCAAGATCTTGGGGGTGGAGCAGTGTGATGGTGTGACGGATGCACTTGTTCCATCTAATCTGTTGCGGAGACTACAAAATCTTGAAGTACTTATTGTAGGTGGAGCCGACATGGTTTATACATTCAGATCTCAAGGGCTTGAACAAGGAGAAACGGTCTTGACAAAATTGAGAGAGATGAAACTGGAGAATCTACCAGAACTGACAAACATATGGAACGGTCCTGCTCAGCCTGCAATGTTTCATAATCTTAAAACTTTGATAATTTCCAAGTGCAAGAAACTGAAAACTCTCTTCACATTCGACATAGCTCAATGTCTGCTGCAATTGGAAGAGCTTTGGGTGGAGGAATGCCATAGCTTGGACAAACTTTTCGGCGTAAGTGAGGGATTAATAGTGCAGGATGACGAGATCATTTTTCCACAACTGAAGAACTTAGCATTGCAAAGTCTTTCAAAGCTGACAAGCGTACTCGCTGGAAGTGCTACACTTTTGTGCCCTTCGTTGGAATACTTGCATGTGCTGGAGTGCCCTGAGTTTTTAACCTCTACTTCTGACTTCCACAGCAATATGCAAGTCCAAGTAAACAATGAGCAACATTTCCTCTTCCTAAGGAAAAGGTACATCTCTCTCATGCATAAATTTTCATTTGTCATTTCCTTTTCTTTCTATTTTCTCTATTTTCTTCTAAGGAAATGGGAATGGCTAAAATCATCACAAATCAAGTACCAATTGTTGAACTGATCAAAATTAATTACCGACGACATATCAATCTGACACTAGAATTTAAAAATAAATTGAAAAAGGGTCCAATGATCTCCAACAATTGAGTAACTTATTATGATAATGTACCTAATTGTTTATCTTTTGCTTTGAATTTTTTATTAAAGCTTAACATTACAGAATGCTTTATAAATTTGTTTGGAGAGCAAAAACCAAAGCAAATTGCTGAGTTATACTTCTCCTTTATTTTGAATTGACCAAAAGGTTGTCGGAGCAGAGGTAATTAATTTTCCTGGAAGAAGAAGCTGATGAACAAAGAAGCAAGAGGAATTTCTCAAGGTTCACAAGAAGAATAATATTCCTCACATATTTTCCTATATTTTTTTTAATAGTACTCCATTTTCGTTTCTACTCAAATAGAAAATACGAGAAATTATTGCCCGCACGTTGTTGCGGGATTAAAAAATGTAAAAAGGATTATGTTTGACAGATATAAAAAATTGTGTCATAAAAGATTAATACAATTCATTGCTATATTTAATTGATACTCCACATAAAATTGTAGAAGTGTTGGCTATCTACGTACATAGAATATTACACATTCCACTTGGGTAGTTTTTGTGATTTTCGATCAACAGCAGTACTTACATACAAAAGGTTATGGAACTTTGGGCTATTTACATGCAAAAAACCGTTAAGAAATATTGTGTCATTTACATTGATAAAATATGACAAAAATTGTTCAATGGAACACCAAAAGTTCCCTCCAGTACTCGTGATTGTCAAAAAAGTAGTTAAACCAATATAAGACCAAAAACTCTTCCAAATTCCTTGTGTATTCAGTTTCTCTAAATCAACGAACTTCTCCATTCCAAACTATCCAACAAATATTTGACAGCAATACAACCAACCACCAACAAACATTTTAAACTCATCGAAAGATCAAAACCCTTTCAAATTTGCATGCGTATTAGTGATTTTCAACTAAATTATTTGGAGATGGAGACACACAAAGCTAGCATAGGAACCAAAGAAGATCTGCAAAAGCAAGTTAAGAGATCATCGTATTACAGAAACAAATTACTTAATAAAATTAAGAGAGCATCATATTACAAAAGCATAATAATGTTCATTTCCAAATGTATTACAAAAACCTATGGTTTCATTCCACTTCACATAATTCAGAGTGTTTTTTTTTTTCAACCCACAAAATTTACGGCTTAGGTCAAAGAATTTGATCTGATTATTAATATTCAGACGGAACAGATAAGACTCAAATGAAATGGGCATTTGAAGTCACTTTCTTATTTCTTATAACCACATCAATATCATATTTATACAACCATAGCAAAAAAGATTAGCAAGTGCAAGCACATATCTTGTGATAGTATACAAAAATGACTAAACCCAAAAGTCCTAACACATACACTAATCTTATACAAAGAAATTAGAATATCAAAATCCTAACAAAACATGAAGCACAATGATCACAATTAGAAAAATATTTCAAATAAGAGCCAAACCAAAAATGCACATAAAGGTAAGTAATCAACTCAAATAAAACTCACTCTGATGCTCATTTCTAATTATGAATGCTCTCGGGGCTCCAATCTTCTCATCCCAGTCGAAAAGAACTTCAAATGCAGACTCCTCTGCAGTTTAGAGGGTGATTGTTGTAACCCAATTTTCCAATTATGTTGCCCTTCCAACTTTTTCTTGCAACCAAGTTTCTAAAAAAACAGATTGAATTCAAAAGGTAATTGGACCAAGGCATAAAAAGACATAAGAAAAAGTATAGAAATTATAAACCACATATATCACATATTATACTACTTTGTATTCCAAATACACATAAGAATATATCCATTCTAGTGAATGGCCTAATTCCAATTAATCTCACCTTTACTTTCTCTCAAACCCGTCAACTTATCTTTGACTTTGTTTTTCAACGACATCATATATAAGAGTTAGCTTCCATCAAACCTTCACCTAGTCCCACCCTTACTTTCCTCTCTAACCCTTCATTATCCCACTTTTACCCTCTCAAACCCCTCAACTTACCCTGGACTTTGTTTCTGCAGCTTAGTTTCATTTAAAAGCTTATTCCTCAACAAAGGCATCATTAGTTTCAGTCTTAAATAATCAACGCAAGAGAACTCAGGAAATCATTCTCCACTCTCTCGGTGACCAAACTCATGATAAGGAAGTGGAGAGAACGCATTGTTAAGAAGAAGAGTACCTCAAATGTTTAGAAATTAAGAAATTGAGAAGCTCAGTTGCATGCAGAAAGACAGTGTTTCGACCTGACATTTTAAACTCTTCATAACATCAATTTCCATCTTAAATTAGAATAAACCTCCAACGTTAGAAATATGAGTACAAACGAATGATTAGTAAAAGAATTAGCCAATTCTAATAGAATTGTTAATCAAACTATAAAAGCAACATATGTATTTTTCCAAATTCAAACACAGAACCAACAGAGAGAATCCAATTGAAAACCGAACAGCCCAAACAGACCATGAAGATTATACAATCAGAAGAAGAGATATTTGGGGAAGAAGAGTTCATTACATAGTCTGAAGGCAGCCGAGCAGCAGCAGAAACTAAAAAAGCGAACAACTTTGGCCTCAAATTTTATCTGAAAAAAATAATAAAATTAACAGGTAGGAGTGATAATGTTATTAATATGTGGGTTGTGTGTTGGTTTGTGTCTTTGAAACACCAAGAGGTCCAAAAATC